>NW_018127949.1:3780864-3781996 GCF_001952655.1 Monopterus albus
CAGGATGCTAGATCCCCTTTTATACCTGCAGCATACACACTCAACTCCACCAGTGTCACCATCATTGTTTCTTTAAGCCAGTCTTTCAGATTCATCTGAAAACATAATTTGACTAACAGGTGAAGTTGGCAAACCATATTTTGATTTGCTTATGCAGGCAAAACAACAAAAATTAAGAATAGGCCTCAGAACCCTATTACCATCAAAATGAATTAATTCCTAAGTTATGTGCATTGCATCTTAAATAAATAGTGACATGAGAAATAGTAAAGCACAATTGAATGAGACCACTTTGAAGTCATTTGGGTGTCAACAGGGTGCTGACATAATAGGCCTGTGCTTAAAATTTACATAATTGATCTGTGAAAAACAGTTCTCAAAAAGTTCAAGCTGAAAATGTTTTGTATGGACAAATGAATTGAAATGTTTTTGTTCATATGCTGATCATATGAGGTGCAATGGACGTCAGTAGTTTGATACGTTTGTTGCCGTGTGTCGCTTCTTCGGAGTGAACCGGCCAGTTGCTGCACTCATGAACAAACTATGTTGGACTGCCAGTCTGTGGAAGGATCAAATACAGTGAACCATGATGTTCCTGCTTGGCAGTTTGTCAAAGATGTGAATCAGAAAGGACACATAAACACACACACACCCAGCTGATTTGATCATGTATGATAAGGCAGAATGACTGACATTGACTGTTCCTGTTGCTTGTCTGCACGAACAGACTGTCCCCAGGACCTGCAGTATTGATTGTGGACATGCAAAGCAGCTTGTGCATTGTCTGAAAGGGGTCCTGCTGTGCTATTTTTGCGAGCGTGACAGATGGCTAATGGTGTGTAACTTGTCACTGTGAAACACAGACAACTGAGCTACAGTAGATGTGGTTTTTACATAATTTAAATATAGTTGGATAAAATTAATATATTAGTCTTTCAAATGTCAAATTGTATCAGGAAGGCTATTAAACATGGTTTTATCAAGTCGCTGGCTTATAATTATAAACTTCTGCTTAGTTTAACATCTAAAATCACCCCCAGAATCAGACCTTCTCTTACTAAATGACAACCACCTAGGTTATTAAGACAAAGGACTTTTATTCTGTGACATAGTTATTGGGGTGGTGTAGGGA
>NW_018127949.1:3782032-3789939 GCF_001952655.1 Monopterus albus
TTCAGAATTCAAACAGAATACTCAATCGGGGTTCCCAACAGGTGTAAGACAAGTTACCAAAAAAATGACTGGGAAAAGAGAAGCATAAACCACACTATGAATAATTTTAATATGAAATTGTACCACAGCTAATTTTTAATATATGTCACAAAGTGTATTCATTAATTATGATGTTTGCAACGTTAGTGATTGTTAAAGGTGACGCCATCAGATCAGGCAGTGATCCATATATGATTCTCTCCTCCCTATGGATTTACTATTCATGTTGTGTTTGTCCGTTTACTCACAAACGATCAAAAGCAAATTTTTTTTTACATACTTTTCAAATACAGATTCAGACACTCAGCCATAAAAATCAGGAAGCATTTCTTAGATGAGCATTTTTCTTCATTGAAGCTCAAGATTTAACGTAAGATTAACTCAGTTTGTGTTGTGTATTCTTAACAACAGCTACACTTGCTGCCCGCTCTGGCTGAGGCTTTATTCTACCAGAGTGATGAGCTTGCAGCTGAGCTGAGGCTGTGCCAGGCTGCCAGTGGGTGAGCTGACACTGGATGACCTGTCAGTTTCTGTGTCAAGCATGGGCTGGAAGGACTGGCTCCCTGGGAAAGCTCACTTCCCAAGTACCTCAGAAGACGGAGTCGAGCTGTAAGCTGTTGGCACTTATGACTTAAAGATAAGTGCCAATGGCATCAACATGCAAGCTGCTGTTGAAGTCCCATAAGCTGGAGCAAATGCTCCACTGAACATATTTATTTTGCCTAAGTAATCTTGCCCAGAGTTATGTTTTTCAGTCATTTTTACTGTATTGGTTTTTAATCTTCTAGTCTAAGATGCAGATATATCATGCTTAGCAGAAATGATATGGCTCAACAAGCTTTTCCCGTATAAAAATGTCACTCAACTTGACTCGAGTCGCTTTTGGTACAAAAATAGTACCAGGTACTATCCCAGTATTTGATTGATGGAAACACAAATAGGGAGAGTAAAGCTGAGCTGGTACCAGGTGGTGGAAAAGGGGCTATTAATATCACCTGCAGTCCATGATAATGTTGCATATGTCACCTTTTAAAATGTCCCCAGTGTTGTTTAGACACTTGCAATGGAGGTGTCAGTCATTGATTGTGTTTGCAAACTGGCTTGGGACTGCCACATGTAGCAAGAGACAGCCTTTCAGCATGGCTGGCATTTGATGAAATGGCCTTTTGTGTGTTTGTGCGTGTGTGTACTAAATGCTTGATAAAGTCAGAGCCTTATTGCTCTGATGTTGGTGGGCCCTGGAGGCAGTTTAGATTTCAGTGAGTGGCAGCTCTGCTCTCTGATCAACCTTTAGGGATTTAGATGAAGTCGTCTCACTGCTGTAGCTGACACCTTTGTCTTCTTTTTTTTTATAATAAGAAGACAGAGATTGTGGAGACATGAAAAGAATTTTCACTGGCCATCATATTTTCTACCTCAAGTTTAAAACATACGCATCCTTGTGTATTTGCTTGCATATTATAGTACTACAAGGTCAGTTAAAGTGACGCACTCATCCAGCTACTGGTGCTTGACCAGGATTCAGCAGTAAAAACCAATGCCTACCTATAGAGAGGTTTCGTTAAAGATTTGTATAGCTTATTAGATCATCACATGATGTATTGCACTGTAGGCATGCAACTAATTCAATGCACCAAATAATTGTCAAGCTTTTTTTGTGTGTGAAAACTTTATCTCATATGTTACCTTGGTGTGGGTGTTTTTGTACTATGACATGATTCATGGTCAGACATACAGTATATAGTAACTGAAGGTACATGCTAAACTGGATTATCATAACAATTCTGCTGTGAAGTAACAGCTAAAATACGTACATTTCCTGTCAAATACTGAGTCATTTGTGAAACCATGAGCACTATCTTTTAGCAGCCGTGTAACCTATGAGGTACTCAAAGTAAACAAATAAATGAAACTCTGCAGACATGTCACCAAAATAACCTGTAAATACTGTACATCATTAGATGTGTTTGGTTTAGCTGCAGGCCAAAAATTGTTTTCTAAAGCTGGTGCTGCTCCAGTTAATGCTGGACTTAAACTAGATGACTATGATAAGACTCAGAAAATGCTCCTAAAAGACTAAAGTCTGACACCCTGTCTCATCTAAAGACAATGTGTCAAGTCACACAGAGTTTTTAGTCAGACTGATTTTGTGAAGACTTGGGATCTTCCAGGGTCATTTTTTGCAAGACTGTAACTAGATTTCTCTTGAGACTACTTCCTTTATGCTCCTTCTGATGGGAAGTTACAAGAAAAAAGAACTTAAAATAGAGCAGAAACAAAATCAGCATTTGGCTACAGCAGCACATGTGTTCAGCGTTTTCCTTGGAAAAACACGCAAAAACTCACTCAAACAAGGAAGACATCACAGAATGTGGACATGGCCCTGGTTGATTGAAAGGGGACAACAGGGTCTGTCCACCTTGTCTCTTTTTATACTCTATTGTGGTACAGATTGGATGACACATCCAATTGGATTTGATGATACTTTTGCTCACTCCACAACACCACCAGTTTTAATTAAGGTCTGTTTCCAATTGTTATGAGCCATCCAGCCGGCACATGTATCCAATAGTCATTAGTTTAGATACCGGGTTCATACTGTTCAGCTTTAGCATTATAATACACCCAAGGCCAACTTATTAAACACATATTTAAAAGGCCAGATGATATTGTCAGTGGCTGGAACAGTATGCTCTCTCAAAAAAGGTTTTGTACGTCTTTGCAATGAAAGGGAGAACAGAATGGTGCTGTAGTTAACAGCTTTGGACATCAAGGCCAAATGAATGGCTGAATATTTGTTTTCTCTGGGTGACTAAACCAGTTTCCCCTGGTGGTAGAGAAGTTCATCGGATTATACTGGAAGTTAATTGCCTTCCTATACTCCAGCAATTTAATAGAACTTTTTAGGTGATTCTAATTGAAAGTTAAAAAACATAGCTAGTAGATAAGTGTTACTTTTGCAGCTTCTGCTGTATCAGCTCATTTATCAGTTGTCTTTTGAATGTTCCTTCTTGTGCACACATTCCTGTGACTGGTTTTTATGGCTGTTGGGTGACTGCAGGCAACCTTTCCTAACATTAGTCCTGATCTTTTCCTTGCATTGCAGAGTACTGAAGTCCTATGGCTCTCTCATCACTCACAGTGTGACCTCTGCTTCAGCAGAATATAACCTCAACCTCATGATTATAAATAACAACATGAACAGGTCTTATGCATTTCCTGTTGCATATGTGTGTTTTGCTCTGCTTGCACTACTACAAGCTTTGCATGCTTGTCAGTGAAGTCACACTTTTGCTACCAACAAGCTCTGAAAGTAAACTTACTGAATCAGTTGCAGAGTTTCTTCAAATATTTGATGGTAATTATAGGCTCATTAGCATTCATATCACTAGAGATGTAACACGGCAGGAAATAATTAGCTACTCCTTGCTGTGCAAAAGGCTAATATGTTTAGACTCTGCTAGTTTACTTACTGTGTATTGGTGTAGATGGAAGATGGAGTAAATACAACCCTGTCATCTGTTATCAATATATCACTGTGTCTGAAAATGTGGAAAAATGCAAATCTTGCCAGCACCCAAGTTTTGTAGATGATTTTAAATTATTTGCCAGTTGAATCGATGAGTCATAGAGAAAATGTTTCAAAGGATCAAAGCACATGGGATGTGCGCACACAGTGTAGGGAGCTTCGCTTTGTAGAGCCAGTGGAGATACTCATGTACCAGTAACACCAGAAACCACGGTGTGAGAAACTCTGTGAGAAAAGCTTTGCTCAGTGCTCTGTAATGAGCTGGGATCTGCTCGCTCTCCCTGTTGTATTGGGAAGATGAGTTTCAATTAAAGGAGTAACTTGGATCTGCCGAGGCTATGGAAGCTGTGTTATCAGCTTGTGCTAGATTGTACCCCGAGGCCTTTGTTGGAGCTGGGCGCATGACAAGAGCTTCTGCCAAGAGGTATTACTTCTGTTGGCATCTCGACCTGGCATGGTTTAGTTTTGCTCCTCCTTTTACTTCTCCTCTCTTAATGCCCCAAATCTGTGTTCTCCATCTATGTTTTCCTAATCTTTTTTAAACCAGTTATTGTTAATCTTCCTGTAGTCATGAAAGCATCAGTATTTCCTTCAGGCCTACTGGAAAGGCCCCGTCTATTGTGATACAATAATATATGATATAATAAGCGGCATTTCCTTCTTGTTTTTAGCTTGGAGGAGAAATCTTGTCCTGCTAGTGTGTAAAAGACCTGGGGCATTCCTCTCTTCCACCTCAGCTGCTGTCGTATTAATTTCAGGTTAATTACAATAGCATTATCTCCATTTTCCAACAGCAGATAAAGCCAAAAGGTTGTTGTTTATAATTGGTTAAAGAGGAACCTTGGTGATTTTGTTAGCATTTCACAGTACTGGGTTCACACTCTACATGTGCCTCTAATTTAGAACAATCAGGCTTCCGTCTGAATGCCTACACCTCTTATTAAACCCTATTAGGGAGGTACTTGAAGTTAATTATCATGTTTTCTCTGTCTTGTATGTCACTGACAAAGCACATTCTCCATCTGAGTATTACAAACATGATGTGTATAGTTGATTATCTTCTTTCACTTTGCATCCTGCTCAGTAATATTTGCAGCAGAGAGTGTATTGCAGTATCTCAGCCAAACCCCAGCTGATTATATTGCTGTACTTAAAGGCTTTTATTTCTTTTACAGTGTTTGAAATGATCCACTGTTTTTCATGAGCAGAACATAATTGAGCAAAATTGAAATGATTGTGGTTTTTCAGTCCTTACACTCCCTTAAACACTGGATGGAAACATTCACATTCTTATGCGTTCTGAGTCATGGCCGATGCTCCCAGCATTATTGGTATGTGGCTGATACTTTTGTATTCACTTTTTTTTTGTCCACCATTTCTGCAGGGCACATACAGTGATAGCTATTTTGAACTCTTCAGATGTGAGAAAATGCTTTTGAACCTAACTTCAGGGACATCGCTTCCCTTAGTGTGCATCATTGTCAGTGTTGAAGGAGCGGGACGGAGGAGTTAGAGTCCACACAGATGCAGTAGACACATCGGATCCTTCTCCCCTTCCAGGCCAATGTCCCTCTGTTATCCTAACTTGGCAGATCCCTGTAGAATATCAGTCAGCTCTCGGCAGCATTTGCCCACTTCTCACCACCAGATTCATCTCATCAGGAAAACACATAAAACACCTGCAACAGCACCTCACTCAGCTCGCATTGGTCCCATACAAATGACTACACTGGTGGATGTCAGGCAAGGGTATGTTTGTTTTATAATCAAGTCATGTCCTCTATTGCATCACGGGCTCTAAAGGTTTGTTTTTTAAACTGTTTACTTACCAAATCCAGTCCATATAGGAATTAATAGCATTTAAAATCCTGTCCTCGAAATCACTGACATAATCGTGACGTACCTAGGTGGGGAAAAATGTAGCCTCGTCACCATTACAGCACCAGTCTTAAAAGACATATTGATGTGGCCCTAATTGAGAGAACATTTTGTTATGGCTTGCGGTCTGGCTTCCTGTTTGGTGCTTTTATTTTGGTTCGTTTCCTGTCCAGCTTTACCCTGGTTCACAATCACCACTAATTGTTTCCACCTGCTGCTTGTTATCCCCTGGTCTTCTGCCTACATATCCTCCTCCCTTCCCTCAGCCTGGTTGCTGGTTCATCTGTTCTCCATGCCTCGTTGTCCCGTCGTCCGTCTTTCTGCTTGCCATCTCCGTTCACCATACCCTGCCGTTTGCTTACTCTGTTACTACTGTTGTCTGAACTCCTGTCTCCTGTGCTCTGTACCTGATCATCTGGTTAGTTTCCTTGACTCATGTTTTTCTGTTGGGCACTTATAAGTTTAGACTTTACCGCCGTCTCGCCTATGGACTCAGTAATTCCTGAATAAGTCTACCTCCTTCGTTTTTGTTTCACCTGTCTTAGAGGTTAGGTTTTGGCTCCCTGACTGTTCTAAGACTTTAGTTTTCTGTACCTGTGGAGTGAAGCCTCCGTTTTGGGTCTTTCCTAGCCTGAAAACCTTAACACATTTTGAAAATTGAGCTCTATATAATGCATAGTTTTGGGTGTTTACTTTACTTCAGAAAGTTGAATTTAACCCACTGTTTACGTCTATCATTTTGCATGCAGATGTCGTCTTTTTCGTTTTTTTTGCAGACAGATACAGCATGTAGAGAATACAGTGCCTGCACTGTGTGTGTGTCTGCGTGCGTGTGTGTAGAACCCCTCTCTGCTGACTCTTTCGTCTTGCCTCGGCGACCCATGGTGCAGCTGGAGTGTAATAATCATTCTCTGTTTGGTCCTTGCTGCCTGGGAAAGGGCGTTCTATGTGCTTATTGAACTCCTCCTCATTCAAGTTAAGCACTGTATTAAATTCATATTCCCTTGCTCAGTATTACTGGACAATACAATTTTCTCAGTCCACAATTATCTCTCTGTGTGATTGCACTCCCTGTCTCTCATATATTTGGCTGCTGGGGCTAATTTATCTAGTCTTGGTTTGGACCTTTCAGAAAACAAGCCAGAGCCAGTAGGTAAATTGGGATGGTACAAGATTGCACTGTAATTAACAGTATACCAAATTATCCCCACACCATTATCTCTCTGTCTTGAGATCCAGGTGAGCTGCTGTTATTTACATGTCGATTTCCTTTCTGTGAATGCACCATAGACTTTGAAATGAATTGAAGTGTAACAGTTTAGTTTAGTGCAGCAATACACCAACAGAAAAAATACTTTCAGGGGTCAAATAGAGCTTAATGATGACCTATATTACAGCTTCATCTGCTGATTAGTTTCTCAATAACCAGTAATTGACGAATTGACTAATCTTTAGCAATTTTAGAAAAGACTGTGCAACACTGCTGTCTACATTTCCATTAACAGAAAATCTCTTTAATCCTCCAGTTTAATATTGCAAAAGGAACAAATGCATAGAGGGTGTCTGCAATGGATTCACATGTTGCCAAACACAGAATGTAATGATTCAGTTTTCTCTTGATTCTTCATTCTCACACAAACATGTCATTCGGCAAGTTTACTTTAAATTTCACAGAATTTTAAACAACTATTATCATTCTTGAGTGGGCAGTTTATTTTTCCATAGAGCACAAAGTAAACACTGTGAAGACACAGCAGGCAACCGCTAGTGGTTGACAACAGGTTTTGAAAATCAGTCTACAGTGTATTGTTGCCTACTTTCTCTTTGTGATCATTGAAAAATCCTCCTTTCCCTGTCCGGCAACAGGCAAAGCATCATTAAATGTACTTTGCCTTTCTGTGTTTGATTTGACCTTATTCTACCACACTATTGGAGTCTTCGCACTCTGGCCAGACTAAGCTACTGCAGAGATGTCATATCGTGACTGGACAGGGCTCCTGACGCTGCCCGCCTGCTTCAAGACATCAGGCTTTTCTGTCCGTTTGGCTCCTAGAAAGTTCAGCCCAGTCCAGAGAGTTGGCTCATGCTACAGCCTTTTCCTCCTGCAGAATCCTCTCATCTGGGACTTCCTGGCTCTCGCTGCAGGCTTGCATCCCATGCAGACTTTATACAGAACATCAAGAAGCTCACTCTCTTCCCAGTGTGCACGTTCTGTGCTCTTCTCTTTCTTCCCTTTTTCTCACCCCTCGTTTGTCAGCATACTGTATCCTCATCGGAGTCTAATGATATGTTATACTCTGCGTAGATTAGTGCAGGTTATTAGTGAGCCCAAAGTGTAGAATTACAATCAGTCCAGTGTTTAGATGAGGTTGCTTATAATTGTGGAGAGGGTGTAGATGCGCACTGACTAAGTGGATAGGTCTGTAATCTGATTCCTCACTCTTTTCCTGTGATAATGGGG
>NW_018127949.1:3790195-3793743 GCF_001952655.1 Monopterus albus
ACCACCTGTCTTACGTGGCAATCAAGAGACATAGTCTGATCAAACACAACACCAAGGTTTCTGAGGCTCGACTGGACAGAGGAGCCCAATGAACCAAGGCGTTGTCTGATTGACGGGATCTTATTATCAGGCGCAATAATCAGCACTTCAGTCTTATTGGGGTTTATGTGAAGATAATTACTGTTAAACCAGCTCTTGATGGTTGACAAGCATTCTAACAATGAAGCTAAAAAATAAAACTCAGAGTCATTAAAAGAGCAAAAAGTTTGAACATCATTGGCATATAGATGATAAGACACCCTCTTAAAATGCCGAATTATCTGATCAAGAAGATAGATATATGTAACAGAAATAAAAGTGGACCCAGGACTGATCCCTGTGGAACACCACATGACAAACCAGCCACATCTGACATGACATTATTTAAAGCAACATTAAAAGTTCGATTGCTAAGATACGAAGAGAACCACCGGAGGACAGATCCAGAGAACCCTAGTTCATGCTGAAGCCGACCAATCAAGATTCCATGATCGACCGTGTCAAAAGCAGATGTTAAATTTAACATAACCAGGACTGTGTAGCGACCGGAGTCTGCCGCCATCCTTGTCACTTGATACTTTTAGCAAAGCGGTATCAGTGGAATGAATCTTCCGAAAACCTGACTGGAATTCATCCAATAGTTTATTCTGCTCCATAAAAATAATAAGCTGTTCTGCTACATCTTTTTCCAAGACCTTAGCCATAAAAGGGAGTTTTGATATTGGCCTATAATTCTTTGGCTCAGATTGATCAAGACCTGTTTTTTTAAGAATTGGAATTACAATCGCATGTTTCAAATAACCAGGGACAGATCCAGTCTCAAGTGAAAGATATACATTAAGTTCATTTAACTAATTAACAAGTCTGTGACAAATGTAAAGAAATGTTGCATCAAAGATTTAACCAAAACAGAACTGCCTGCTTCTAAGTGATGTTGTTGTCTAGGAGTTTGAAGAAAAAGGCCTAACAGCGCTGAGTAATGATGTAGAGCTGCTCCAACCACACACATCACCTCCCTCTCACATGCACATGCACTATCTACCATCCTGAGAGAAGCCTGTCTCCCTGGATGCTTTATCTGAGCAGCCCTTGCTGTTCCCCATCAGAATACAGCTGTGGTTTTTTTCTCTCTGCTACCGACCGCATCATCAGCCATGTTCATCCTGAAATTGGACCACTGGGGGCTGTGGATAGTCTCTAATGGAGAGTCAGGAAACCTATTCTGTCTGCTGATCGTTTCTTATCTCTCACCCTCTCTTTCTCTGCCTACCTCTTATCTGTCTTGATCATTCCCCTTTGTCTCTGTGGTATCTTTCTGTTCTTTATTTTACTTTCTCTCATTCTTCAGGTCTTGTCTATTGTTTATCACCCAAACACACAAGTCCAAAGTTGTACACAGAGACACACATAGATCTATAAGTTTGTGTGGAAGATACATGTCTCATGCTGTGATTTCTCTTCAGTGCTGAAGTTGTTGAAAATGGCAACTGGGATGAGAGCCCTTCTAGACACAGTGGTCCAGGCACTTCCTCAGGTATGTGGCATCTCTCTCTCACATACACACACACACACACTTATACCAACAGGCTTCCTCAGGACCCAGAGGATTTAATTAACATTTGAGAAATGATAAACGAGCAGCACTGATAGAAGCTCCCTGAGAATTATGACTTTCAGGAAGTCGGGTTATGACAAAATTTTGCCTCCACTGTTACAACAGTTTGCTAACTTTATACTCCTACTCTTGTTTAATCAGATAAAACAAAGACCTTTGTCATTAGTTTCTTCCCACAACCGTTAATGAGACGAGAGCAGCAGGAAAGTTCTGCTCCCTTGGTAACACAACAAGGCTTTTTCTTCTTTAACCTTTGCTCAGATTCATATATATTGAAGTCTTTGACTACCATTTTGAGAATTTTGAGAGCTGCTATAACAGCCAGAGAAAGGTTAATAACACGACAGTGAACTCAAGTAAATGTCGACAGATTTTACTAATTGTGTACACCATGGGAAAATGCTACAATGTCCTTTAGATCATAGTAGTTATGCTCGATGGTCCCCGCAGATGGAGTTTACTGTAATGCAAACCAAGCTGATTCTTTTGAAGTTGTCTTAACTGAGATCATAGGCTCGGTTGTGAAATGTTATACTGGAGCCTCTTGTCCTTAATTCACCTTAATTCTCCTTTTTCCTCTTCCAAACTCTGCCACTGTGTCTGAACAGTCACAGTTGCTGGGTTTCTTGCTGCTCTCTTGCCATCTAGGCTTCACTTTGTCTGCCTCTATCTGTTCAGTTATTAATTAGCTGTGTTTCCTGTGTCTCCAGCAGAAAGTGCTTAAAAACAGATTTGCCATCTACCACAATGGCTTTAGAAATGGCTGTAAGACCTCATTTATACTTGGACTACTTCTCTCCTATAGATCTCTCTGAGTTGACCTCAACAATTGCTTCATCTAAATTATCAACATGTCTCCTGGACCCCATCCCGACCAGAATGTTCAAAGACGTCTTTCCCCTAATCAACACATCCATACTAGATCTGATTAACCTCTCTCTATTAACAGGTTATGTTCCACAGGCTTTTAAACTTGCAGTAATTAAACCTCTACTCAAAAAGCCTACTCTTGACCCAGGTGTCCTAGCTAATTATAGACCAATATCCAATCTCCCATTTATTTCCAAAATCCTTGAAAAAGCTGTTGCAAAGCAGTTATGTGACCACTTGCACAAGAATGATTTGTTTGAGGATTTTCAGTCAGGATTTAGAGTCCATCATAGTACAAAAACCGCATTGGTGAAAGTCACCAATGAAATGTCCACACAAGAAAGGTGTTCCATCAGGGGTTGGTTCGCACAAGTATATAAAGACAAACACACACGCACACACCACATGTCAGGAATCGGCGCGTTATGCTGCCAAAAATGTTGAGGGTGAACTCAATTAAAAGGCCAGACAAGGAAATGTAAAACAAAACCGTCTCTTTAATAAGAGAACTAACGCTAAACAAAACCATACAAGACACGGTGAAACACAAAAATCACAGGTCGGTATAAACAGTCCGAGATCAGAGCCAGCAAACACATACAGCAGAGGAATCCAAATACGTAGTCCAAAGGGAAGTCCGATAATTATACACAGTGACAGTCTGAAGCAAGAGGGCAAGGCAGAACAGAATAGTCAGAGGAACAAGCCGGGTCAAAAACACAAAGTACCAAAACCGAAAAATGCTGGAGAGTGAGAGGTGGCGTCTAGAACAATCTGGCTGGGATTGGTGGGTGAAGGCTGCTTATGATGCGGTGCAAACTATAATGAGCAGGTGAAACTAATGCGGGTGATGAAGAAAGTAAAAAGACCAAAACTGTGGTGAAACAAAACAGGACGTAGCATCAAAATAAAAGCCTGACAGGAAGCAACACAGAACCGAATCATGACACCACACACACACACACACACACACACACACACACACACACACACACACACACACACACACACCACACACACACAC
>NW_018127949.1:3794206-3811912 GCF_001952655.1 Monopterus albus
ACTAACTTTGTGTCTCCTCTCTCCTGTAGTGTGTCCTCTCTCTCTCCCTGTACCTTTCTGCAGGTTGCCCTGGCCCTGGAGCTCTATGTCTCTGACGAGCAGTCACCGGCCACATCGACCTGATCAGTGTTTGATTGTTGTGTCTTGTTGCTTTTCTTCTTTTGTCTCTCCTCTATCCACTCACCCCAACCGGTCGAGGCAGAAGGCCGCCCACCAAGAGCCGGGGTCTGTCGGAGGTTTCTTCCGTTAAAGGGAGTTTTTCCTCCCCACTGTCGCCAAGTGCTTGCTCAAGGGGGATTTGTTGGGTTTTCCCTATGTAATAATATTGATAACAGTAAGGTCTAGACCTTACTTTGTAAAGTGTCCTGAGATGACTTTTGTTGTTATTTGGCGCTATACAAATAAAATTTGATTTGATTTGATTTGATAATGTTTGCAAGCCTTGTGCAGGAGGTTGTGTAGTTATGAGCCAGCAGCCAATGATGCTAAAGTTTATCCCATTTCCAGAAAATGATTTGCATGTCACCCTCCAGGGAGAATACGGTCCACTTCGTCTTCCTCTTCATGTTCTTCCTCTGATGCATTTTCTGTCCCTCACTGCTTCTTAATTGACATCGGTTTGCTCTTGTGTATGCAAATATGGGTTTGTGAGTAATCCGAGCTGTCAGTCAATCCCCACATGACAAGAATCACTTTGGTTCCTGTGTTAAATGCTACCATCATCGTCTCACATGCCAAGGCTGTTTGATGGTTGTCATTTAGCCAGCATCTTCCCTGAGTGTCTCGTGTTCATTTTATTTCACCTCTTGCCCAGTGAGAACCTCCCTGCTCCTCTGTGCTCCCATTTGTTTGATATGAGACCTCGTCTTTTTGGCAGTGGTCACAGAGCAGTTTTTCATTTTCTGATGAAATATGAAGCTTTATGTCTCTATTAGTTTATTTGTGCTGCTGCCTCGCAGCACCTGCCTTTTAGATAACATGCTGAGTCAGCTGGACCTGTGACACACTTCCAAACAACACACAAATGCAGCAGCTGATGGCTTTACATGCATTCCCTGCTACTCCTAATGATAGTTTAATGGAGCGCACCCTGCTGTACAGTGACTGTGCTGCTCTTTAATGGTTGCACACAGATTAATCTCACCTCCCTTTGGATTGTTTTGTTGCTTTTTTCCCCTGTAGGTACCTTTTTGTATCTCAGCTCTGTAACACTGAATTAATTTCCTGGGGCCTTTGTTCCATTGCCAGCCCGTGGCTCATGTTCTAGATCTGTTGGGCTTGTTCTGGGGATTACAAAATGCATTATGGATATGCACGTGCATATGTACATAGACTTTGATGATTAAAAAAAAAAAACCACAAACAAAATAAACACAGGGTTGAATGAAATCGGTGATTCATAGCATTTTAGGCCCTCTGCCAAATTGTGCAGTGCTTGGCTGACGCTATACATGCTGAATGCTACATACAGATTGACAGAGGTCTTATATACTGTAAGTGCACAGGTATTTTTGAGGCCGTACTTTGCTGTGTTAAGCAAACATACCATGAAGCGTCTCCCAGGCAGTGTTGATGAGGGTCTCCTGCTGACCATGACCAGCCTTCCGTCGTTGTTTGGCCTTTATTTTGTTGTTTTTTTGAGACATTTCCTCTTGCCAAACATTTTATAGTATTTGTAACTGATAGACCAGACTTCGACCAGTAATGCCTCTTTGTACCTTGTATAAGTTGCCACAGAGCTGGTGTGCTGTGATATTATATTAAATTGTTGGTTTGTGAAGAATCGAATAACTGCAGAAATTTTAATTGCTTACATTTTTAAGATAAAAGCTTAAACTCTCTGATTTTACAGACTTGCAGATGATTTGATATAGGAAAGACGTGGTAGTGTGTGTGTGTGTGTGGGACTAGACTACATGAAACAATCCCAGTTGCAACAGATACATGCTTTGTTCTAAATAATTATCCACTATTACAGTTTAACAGCTAAAGAGTAATGCGATGTGCCACTTGATATGTTAATGAAACGTAATCGGCTCCTCAGATAGTTGGTGACTGGGAGAAAAAGGTCGATTCAGTTGTTGCACCATCAGCATGCTGGGAAGGCTCCGGTGCCTGTAGCGAGGGTCTTTTTAATTAAACCGTCATTCACCTCTGGAAAACTCTGTTGATGTGTCTCTGCATGCAGTCCCTCAGCGGGACATGCATACACACACAGATGCACACTTGTGTCATTTCTTCTTGCAGGTGTCGTCTCAATGTGAACACCTCTGTCTCCACAGCCACTTGTCATGCTGTCAGTGTAGGTTGTGTTTGCACTGTGCATGTGCGTGCATGTGTGTGTGTGTGTATGCGGGCACACTTGTAGCATTAGTCAAACACAGGTGCTGGTCATGGCTGGTTTGACAGTGACAAGTTGTTCACCTCTCACTGAGCGGCAGAACAAGATTCACTAGTCTGGGTTTTGTTGTCACTGTAACACAATCTTGACATAGTGACGGAGCTCTGATAATTGATGTGTGAATCAGTGTAGTCAGAATAAACAGTCCACTGATTAGACTTTTTACTTTTGCCAAGGAGGTTTTGTCTGTTCCACCCTGTTTGTTTTCCGTTTGTGTGTTAGCAGGACATTTCAAACACTTGTTTACATATTTTGATTATATTAAGTGGAACTGGAAGTGAGGAGTGATTTGCTTTTGGAGCCAGTCCACAAATGTTCTTAAAGCTTTTGGTAACACTGCAAGACAGAGACTGTCAACTTTTCTGATGAAATGCTCCTAAACATGTATCCCATGTGTCAGATTTGACCACTTTTATGATGAACTCAATACATTAATATTTTTTGAATGGGTTTTGTTCTAAAAACAAATGGTTTTAGCCATTTTTTTTTGGATCCTCATTACCCCTCACTGAATAGTTATACTGTCTTTGTAGTGGTGACTAAAGAAGCCAACAAGCATGTTTATGTCACTGATTTATTTTTAATTTATGACGAAAATCAGGAACACTGCTATATTTTAGTACCTCTTTGTCTGTCTTGTAATTTGAAGTGAACCTGTTTTTCCATTATTGCTTTGGCATTCTCAGTTATTTTTTTGTCTCTTCAGTGGGTGGTAGAAGTGTGTTGATATTACAGCACTGATGGTGCCAGGCCCAACTATCACTGTGTCAGACTGTGTGGGTGGACAGCCTATGAAACTACACATTGCGATGGCACACAATTAGTGCCACAATGAAGCCAAAGTCTTTATTGCCTTTTCCCTCTTCTTGTGATCTTTCTTCCTCATATCTTGTCTTCTGTCATCTTTCGCTAGCAATCTACAACTATGATGCCCGGGGAGAGGAGGAGCTGTCATTGCAAATTGGGGACACTGTGCACATACTTGAAACATATGAAGGTGAGAACAGACTTACTGATGATGCACATGATCACAGCTGACATGCTAGTGTTGGACTAGTTTGGTCAATCCTGGTACCTTTTCTAGTTTCTGTCAAATAATTTTTTTATACGTTCTGTTACATAATATATTGGCAGCAGTGATTATGAGGGTGTGTTGCCATGAAGCTACTGTACCCTACACCCTTCACTTTGTTAGTTTCATAGGACAAGGCCTGTCATATTCACAGTGTTGTGTATGAAATTTCATGTTTTGTCTATTTCTCCTTTAGACTGGTACAGAGGGCATAGGCTGAGGAGGAAATCCAAAAAGGTGAGTGACCAGTTAACGTATTCATTACTAAGCAGTGATTCTGTACAGCTTCTGTCCAATTTATACAACAATGTTGTTCGCACTGTGATCGCTTCCTCTTCCAGGGCGTATTTCCCGCTTGTTACATTCACCTGAAAGAAGCCACAGTTGAAGGCAGCGGGTTAGTACTTCTACACTTCTGCTTTTCAATGACATGGGAATTTCTGTTTTTTTTTTCACAAGCAAGAAGTTTGTGGCAGCTTTTGTTAGATTTGTATGTAAGATTTTATAATTATTTGGTATCATGGCTGACTGCTGAATAGAGCAACAAAAATAAAAAACAGAAGTGAAGTTTGTTCTTCCAACTGTATTTTCTGAGCTCCTGCTGTGATGCTTGTTGGCTGGATGAAAGCAGGTCTTAGGATGTGATATGTATTTGTTGTTGCACAACTTTTGTGATACAGTTTTTATCTTGATCTTTTTTACTTCACTTGCTCAACACAAAAGATTCTTAAATTTCAAAGTCCTTGTATTCAGTTGAGAACATTGAACAGATTTTTTTTAAATATAATTATGACAAAAGGATATGAACAAAGCAGTGAAATTAATCTGACTTTACTTGGATAACAGGTGGCATGTTTTGTATGAACAGCGGAAGGAGCAGATGTGTGATTTTGCTTGAAGACTTCTTTCCTTAAACAGTTTCTGTGATCAGACACAGTGTCTCATTGTACAGAGGAATAGCATTGAAACAAAACAGTCACTGGATTATTTTTGTTCACTGCAGGCAAAAGGAGACCGTCATTCCCACTGAGCTGCCCCTGGTTCAGGAGGTGACCACCACGCTGCGGGAATGGGCTACAATATGGAGGGACTTGTATGTGGTGAGCAAGCCAGTCCTTTCCCAGTAGAAACGCACCAATTTTGTGTACTGTACAATCACAGATATGTGTTTGCATATATGTAAAATGAAAAGCACAGTGTCACTGCTGATCTGCCAGATGAAACCAATCCCCTTAACAGTCAACAGTTCAGACACAAGATCATGTCAAATCTGTGCCCACATCCTTTCATCTGTTTCCGCTGACAGGGAGACAAGCGTGAGATGTTCAACTGTGTCCGTGACATGATCTACGACCTCATCGAATGGCGTTCACAGATCTTGTCTGGCACTCTCCCGCAGGATGAGCTCACTGAGCTCAAACAGAAAGTCACCTCCAAGATAGACTATGGCAACAAGTGAGGATCCAGTCTTGTCCGTCCCTCCCCACAACTTGTATCATTTTATCCTCGTGTCTATGGCTCCTATTGGGTCAGTCAATAGAAAATGACAGGTTATCAGTTAGCCTGAGGATAAATTGGAGGGAGCTAGCTTCAGGAACCCATGCTGTATTCCATCATGAAATGACAGCTCTTGTTGTGTCTGCAATGGACCTAGATGATTGGTTCATAATGAAAATTGTGAAGCTCCAATCTGCTCCTGTGATGAAACTTTAACTCTTTGGACAGGTAGAGAAATGTCTTTTTGATCAGCAGAAGCAGGGGTGAGGTGATGTGATGCAATCCAATGACTAGATGTTGGCAGCATGTTGTTATCTGTGCTGACTTCCTCCACAGAAGAAGGAGTTGAACAAAATACAGGAGCTTTGAAAGAAAACAATGAAGCTGAAGGAATATTATACGAGTGCAAAATGAGGCAAAGGCAGTCGCTGGGTACAATTAACATGTGCGACTTCCTGTTTCATGAATATTTGCCATGTGTCTTAAGATACACTGTTGTATGTTTTTATTTTGGCAGGTTCAGGCACTTGTTAACACTCCCTCATTTTTATGTAAGGTACTTGGATCTTGATCTGGTGGTCAGAGACAAAGATGGAAACATACTGGACCCAGAGCTCACTAGCACCGTCAGCTTGTTCAGAGCACATGAGGCAGCCTCCAAACAAATTGAAGACCGGATCCAAGAGGAGAAGGTAAGAATAGAAAAGGAACTGGTCCTGCCTCCCCGTTTTTACACCTCAAACTAAACTCTGGTGTTTCTCCAGATAGCATATCTAAAGGAGGTAAGGGCACAGTGTGAAAGAACATGTACACTAAATCTGAATTTAGTCACATCTTGAGTCAAATGGATTCAGTCACAGCGTTTGCATTAGGGATAAAAAAACACTGCATGGTAGAAGGGCTATTACCTCTCATTGATCACCACTGGAGACTGCTTTCCTTTACAGTAGTGTCTTCTCCATCCCTATGTACATATTTAACATTTAGGCAGACTAGCTGTGTGGCTGTATGGATGCCAGTCCATCATTTTGATCCAGGCTGTAAAATCTTAGCTACTGCCTAGATTTCTGTAAAATCTGCTGCAGATATTCAAAAGACAGATGTTAAAAGGTCCTGAGGATAAATTATACTGACTTTGGTGATCTTTTAACATCTAGGGCCATCATCAGGTCAACATTTCAATTTGTCAAATATGTGCAAAATTGTACTGAAGTACAGCCTCTAAGCTACTGTGGCTATTTAAAAAAAAAATTTTTAAGATAACTGATTTGGTTGTTTACATGTGACAAAAATCTCACTGGTGCCAAAACTGAGAGAGAAGATTCTTAGTTTAAACTATGGTTGCATAAATTATCTAGAGATAAAAGCAAACTTATTTGTTTTTTGCTTTCAAAGTTAAGTTCTCAACTTATTTCTGACAAGTAACAATGGCACAAGATATACTGTAAGAATATCAAAGAAATGGACACGATGCATTTCAAGGTAAAAATACCTGACAATACACAATGCACCTGTAATTCAATCTGGAATGGATTTTTTTTTTTCTCATGAGGCCACTGCTTTTTCAGAAAGTCAGCAACTCAGCTAGATCCCCTGCATATCAGTGGCTTCCCTCACCTGAATGTCAGGCAGTATGTAGGAGTGCAGGCGCTAAATGCCCTGTAGTTATGTGGTCTCCTTTTATGTGACCTTGTCATGCAGAGGTCTTAATTGCATATGCATGGGGAATAAAGTGTCCAGGTCAGCATTATAAATATTAATGATGTGGCCCCAACATAGTTTTTAAGGTTGTCCAGGGAGTCACAAAACCAGCCACCTTTTACTCTAGATGCAGTCCTGGTGATCAAGCCACTATAAAAGCTTTTTATTACAGAGTGGAATACACTTTAATGGATTCTTATAAGCATCTTGCTTAAGACACAAAGGCACTAGCTGACATTTACTAATCCAGTGTACAGGTGCTAGCCACACCTACATGTACTGCAGTTTCTTCTTTATACACTGATGATGTAGGTTTATTGTTCAAACCAGAGTCATTAAGATAGAAGAGTTGCGACATTGAAGGGTTAAAAATGGCAGCAGATCACGTGACTCAGTAACTACAAATAGTTCCAAACAGTCAGTGGGGATGCATTGCTTTCTGTGTGGAACAGTGGGATTTATCAGCAATTAGTCTACTATTTATAATGGTGTGTGGATAGCTCAGCTAATTTGGCTAGTTAGCTAGGTACCTAGTTATTGGTGAAACAATATTTGACAGACAGACAGGTTGTAAAGCACACGTCACTAACTTAACATGCCAAGTATAATTATTGCTATTGATTTGAATTTATGTTAGAAGATACCACAAGTCAGTGTCACTTTGTGGCACTGCTCCTAAAGTTTGGAACTATTTGAAATTCCCATGATCTGCCATTACTGTAAAAATACAGTCCTTATAGAGTCTATGGAGATGCCGTCAATCTCCTTCTTAATCCACGCTGGTTCAAACTATACAATCCTGAGGGTTATCTGAGTTTGACACAAAGCTGTGCAAGATTGCCCAGTATTGAATGTGATACCACTGTTTCCCTCCAACAGTCTCAGAAGCAGAATATTGATCTGACCAGGCAAGCAAAGTTTGCTTCCACACCAGCGTTTGCCCTCTTTGTGACTCTAAAGAATGTGGTGTGTAAAATTGGTGAGGATGCAGAGGTGCTCATGTCACTCTACGACCCAGTGGAGTCCAAGTTTATCAGGTAAACCCATGGATGCACATTTATTTATTTATCTATCTATCTATTTATTTATTTAATCAATCAATCAATCAATCTTTATGGCTTCACCCCCTTAATTAGCAGCAAGTAGAGACTGCACACACATTTATGCACACTTAAACACATACCATGCAAGAACCACTGCGACAAGCATGGCCGGCTGGCTAGGGCTTTTCTGTTTTGGGATTGTGACAGCAAATTATCACAACTAGACCAGTTCAGCTGTGGAATTTTACTTATGATTTCAACATCAGTCATGCATTTAGGTTCCCAAGCAGATCACTATCTAGATTAACATTCAGGCTCCACAGCTTTGTGACGGTGAACCGCCATAGTTCACTGTCATGCGAATGTGAGAATTATAATTATATGCATTATAATGATGTCATTTATTTTCTGTCGCCTCTTCCTCACAGTGAAAACTACCTGGTGAAATGGTCAAGTTCAGGTCTGGTGAAAGATATAGACCAGCTTCATAACCTGCGTTCAGTCTTCACAGTGAGTGTGTTTGCCTGTGTGAATGTGTGTCCATTGTGTTTGTGTGTGCAGATGCTCGCCTGTGGTAGCCCACTGTTTATTCATCCATGTTATGAGGCATGTGGGAGCTTGTTTGCAGTGTCTGTATTTGTTAAGCTCTCTCAGAAAGAGCCTGACTCACTGTATGTATTTGCCAAGGCAGTCACCTCTGTCTAATGGAAGCCCAAGGGCAGAAGGGTCAGTGTATAGCCACTGAGAGCACTTTTCTGCTTTTGGATGGTATTGCCCGCAGGAAATGAATCTGTGGACACAATCATAGATGTTGTTGAAGCAATTTGTGGTGAAACGTTGGTCCTTAACACAAACTCATCTTCATCTAAAAAGGTGCTATTAATCGATCTGTTGCTGTGCTCCCCGGCATCGCTGGAGGCTAAAGATAGATGGATTTTGATTTCAAATTGTCCAAGCTGATTGTAAAAGCTTGTGATTTTTAGATCTAATGTGACGCAAATGCAAGCAATGTTCTTAATAACAGCTTGATAAATCGTTAACTATTTATGAAAAAACATTTTTCCAAACTGTTTTTACCGACATGATCTGTGTTCGCTGTACAGAATGAGTAAATCAGGAATTAATAGAACAGAGGAAGTAAACACCAAGTTACTTCAGTTTTAAACTAAACAACACAAATTGACTGTTTAAAAGCACAGAGCTTCCACTTTTGTCTGTCGCTCTTGACTGATTGGCCAGATAAAATCCAATATTCATGCAGCACAATTCTTTCTTAGATGTAAGAAGGTGTGTTCAGTTTATAGTTCGTGTGGCTCGTACAGGTAGTCAGCAAATGTTTATCTCCATCTCATTGTACAGTAAGAGGCACCACCTAGTGATGTAACCAGGTATCGGGTACCTAATATCTTCCTGTTCTGCACTGTTGGTTAACACAGTATATTTGTCGATTTGTTAACAGCAATTAATCGATAATTCATTAATCACTCATCCCTAATCTACAGTAATGTATTGGTTATTGTTTAGCTACTCTGTAGCATTAACAGTTTTTCCCTCCTCAGGACTTGGGCAGTGAAGATCTGAAGAGAGAGAAGATCAGCTTTGTGTGTCAGATTGTCAGAGTGGGGCGCATGGAGCTACGAGACAACAACACCAAGAAGCTGACATCTGGACTGAGAAGACCCTTTGGAGTGGCAGGTAAAGCCGACTACACAGAGACTCACTGATAACTTGCTGTTCCCAGATGAGCTGTAGGGCATGAATTGTAATACTGTGGTCAGAGGTTCACCCACAGATTATCTCACGACTTGGACTATCACCATGTGTGCAAGCCTTGAGAACAGATGCCCTGTTTTTGTCTGTTACTTTAGAGTAAGTATTGTGCCAAAAATCGTGCCTGTAAGAATATATATTTGGCTAAAATTCAGACATATTCATCTTAAGTAGAAAATAGAATTAGTTTTCTTTATCTCCTGATGGCAAGCTGCCAGGTGTGTAGTACACTAATTAGTTTGGCATTTTGCCCACAGTTATCCAACAGAGAAAATGATGCCCCCCTTATGGTGTCTTTTTCCAGTGCTACTCGAAGAGAAGGGAGATGTCATCCTGATTTATGACAACTTATCTTTAGACATCATCATCATTGCTACTGTACACAACTTGATGGAGAGACAGATTTTTGTGGCACAGTTGTAAAGGGCTAGTCTCCTGCCTGAAGGTTCAGTCCCACACACTAGCACTAGTCACTACAAATATTTGTTCAGTCTCTCCTTCACTTCAGTTGAAGCATGTAGGGCTGACATTCATCATCTGTGGCCATCTTTTACCTGGGAATTTGCATGGTCAGCAAATAAACAAAGGACTGTGTGGCAGCATCTTGTTTTAACCCCTCTTCTCTTGTTTTCCTCAGTAATGGATGTCACTGACATCATAACAGGCAAAATGGATGATGAGGACAAGCAGCACTTTATCCCATTTCAGCCGTAAGTGTATTGTTCAGCTGCACAAAATCACATTTACACATAAGGGAACATAGAGTTCCTTTAAGCTTGGGATAATGTTGCATAAAATAGCAAGGCTAATATAGTTCTGTCCTTACATTATTTTCCCACTATTTTGAGCGTGTAAAGTATGTTAAAGACACAATAGTACT
Organism: Monopterus albus; assembly: GCF_001952655.1. NCBI lineage: Eukaryota > Metazoa > Chordata > Actinopteri > Synbranchiformes > Synbranchidae > Monopterus > Monopterus albus. The sequence continues at coordinate 3,804,571 of NW_018127949.1, forward strand.
TTTTTTCTTAAAGACTGCAGCCCTCCCCTATTCCCTCCTGACTCAATTAAGGTGGTCTCATTAACTGCTGCCAGTCTTGTAGGACAGTGTAAAGAGCAAGAGTAACCTTTTCCTTAATGTGATTTCCTGCATAATTGGAAATGCTTCAGATTCAGGCAGTTTAGCTGGCAGATCACTTAACAGTTTTATCTGTGAGCATAAATCATGGAAATTAGTCTTTCTGTGTAAAGAGAAGAACGGGATCTACAAGTTCACTGAATTTTAACTGATGAAGTTTTGAAATAGCAGTACCAAAACCCATTAATGTTTTCATTGCCAGCAGAGATGGGGAATGACGAAGTTTTCACATAGTGATCAAACTTGACTAGACTCCTGGCATCTAAACAGAAATGGACAATGCTTTCAGAAGTGGCCTCATTTATGTCTGATATTGAGTTGATGTTCTGCCTGTAATTAAACCAACTAGCACTATAAGATAATGCATTTGTAGCAAAATGAAATGATTGATTAGTTGATTTAATTTTGACAGTTGGCTAATTATTTAAGCTAAACATTCTCTGATTGCAGTTCTGTCTTTGCTGTTAGTTGGACAAAAGCAGCAATTTGAAGATGTCACTTTGGGCTCCGGGAAGATCTAATGGACATTTTCCCCTGATTTCTCAAAATTATTCTGTTAATCAAGCAAAATAATGGATCATGTCAATATCTTTTCGTTGTCTTGCTTTGTCAACCTGTTTTGTAAAAATCAGATCCCCAAAAGTTAATTATTGCAAATTTTAAGGGAAATCTGTCTTTTCTCTGTTGTCCTTAGTGTTTTGTCCAGTGAATATATAAATCTGTGCTTTTCCTCATTCTATTTCTTTGCTTGGGGTAATTTTGGATTCAAGTTGGGAGGCACTGAAGACGGTCTGAAAGACAGAGATCCTTTACTGCTTCTTCCGTGTTGACATCACCGCTGTCTTCTCCTCCATGCTCTTCTTCACGTGCTTCTTTAGTGTCATCTACACTGCAGATGCCATCCCAGCACACCGCACACACTTCTCTCACAGCTGCCGCATATGTGATATTTCTATCGAATCTCAAATTTTGCATGGGATGGCCAGCCTGGGGCACAGACTCAGAGGCGTGGCACATTTGAAAGACAAAACAAAATTAAACCCCTAGTTCTATAAAATGATAAACCAGACATTAAGACTCGCACTGTATTTTGTGTAAAAATTACACAGTGATTTCTTTAGCTAACTTAGGCTGCTCTCCTTATTTCCTCCCAGTCGGGGACATCCCTGCTGCACAGTCCCCCCCCCCCCACTGAGGCGGATCATACATACCAAGTAGCCTTCTGCAGCACAAATGCTAATGTCATGTTACGTGCATAATATAAAACAAAAATAATTTGACCGGTATCAATTATAAAACACCAAAAAATGTTAGATGTATTTAAGGGAACTATTTGTCTTATTTTTTTGTTCATTAATACTGACAAGCATCACAGTTTGACTCTGGCAGCGGTGGCACCAGGGTGGCCAGTCAGATTCTGGGGGTGGTTAGTGCCACCCCTTGCCTCTGCCCATGACCTAGATCTCATCAACCACTTTCTATGCTCTAATCATGACTCCATCAAATTGGTACTCTCCACACCTGTAGCCCTGTGGTGGACAAGACATGATGGTATATTTAAGCACAGTGATAATGTGGGTCAGAGATTGAATGTATTCTAGAGATTTACAGCCTGAGATTTTAAGTATCCTGTTTTGAAAATATTTCAGGAGTGACTGTGAGCAGGTCAGACTTCCCTCTACTACAGTGGCTCTATACATGCTGACTGAGCAACATTTCCTAAATGGAGATTTCTTTGTGTGTTTCTTTCGTTACCCATCCTGCCTCACTGTTTACTGCTAACAAGTGGCTTTGTGTCTGTCATGGTATTCGCATCACTCTTCGGTGTGTGTGTCTCTCTTTTTCTCCATCTCTTTCATCCCACTTCCTCCTCACAACCAATCACTTTGTGGCTCTTCCTGCCCTGCTCCTCTTCCTCCCGTCTCTCTGCCATCTCTTCTTCTCTGTGGTGTTTGCCTGTTGTGTGCATACTACAGGCTAGCGTTGGATGATGCCATTCGCCACAAGCAGCTGAACATCTCCCGTTTTTCACCCAGGGTGGCAGGGGAGAACGACTTCCTGCAGACAGTCATCAACAAAGTTATCACCGCCAAAGAGGTCAATCACAAGGGCCAAGGTATGGTGCAAGGTTCAGAGTCGAGGACCAAGGTCAAAGAGGAAGAGCAGCACCACTGTCAGAGTTTTAGCTATAAAAATCTTGTTATCCTGGTTATACTTTGCCAGCAGCTGTGGAAAATCGAACCTCCATCTGAAAATAGTCTGTTTTGATGTTTTGAAGATTTTTAGTCAGACAGGTCACAATTATTCAGCAGTGCCTGGTTAAATTGAACATAATTTGATGTTTGCTTCTTCTAGTTATCTTAATTAAATGAAGGACATTGAAGCCACACACATCACACTGACACAGGTTTCTTTTATTATTAATCTGTGTTTTTTGCATTTTTTGTATTTTTTAGGAAACTGAAAATCAGAGGTTTGTTTAGGAGTTGTGTGTGCGACTTTCATCGTCATACCAGGACGTCTCGGGAGTTGGTGTGGCCTTTTTCATTGATTAATGTTAACATTCGCATTGCTTTTAAATATAATAGCAAATTTGGTGAAGTGCTATTATATATGTAGAAACAGTCTTTTATTCATCATTTTTCTTTGCTAAAATCTTTACAAGGAAATCCCAAATTGTGATGAAGGTTAGAGCGCAATATTGAACCTTAACTACATTTTACTGTGCTGTCATTTGTTTATACTACATTTTAGAACTGTTCACACAAAGTGCCATTAGCCACATCATATAGGCAGCATGTTGAAACTGTTCATCTTGCTAATAAGAACATAATTCTTTGTCAAGCGCTCACACCATAAATTAGTGCTTATACTATAAATAATTGCCCTCATCACCATGACTACAGGATCCAGATGTCATCCAGTTGTTCATTAAGCTGGTGGGCCTTCAAGGAAGACTAGATATCAGTGATTTGGCATCTTTAAACAATATTATCCTTCTAAGGGATTTGTGCTGGGAGAGGGGAAACAACATGACAGCCTCCATGGTTTGTCATGGCCTATGAGGATGTACTTGGATAAATGTCAGGTCTGTTCTGGCCCACACAGGGAAGGACAGTGGAGCACTGAGCAGCTGTTTCAGTCCTACTCGCATATCAAAAGGCTTCCAGCTTAGGGCAGTGAGAATTGTCACTCATAGCAATATGGGGCCTGTAAAATGAAAGTGAATAAAGCTCCGGGGTTCACAAGGACCACTCATTTTGGTGGGCGCACTACAGGATGACAGCTTTAATTTGATGCCTTTTTTATTTTTTTGTAAGTCCTGTTTTGAAGTATGTACGCTCTATGCTGCTTTGCTTTTTCCTGAAAGCATGTTGAGAATGAATATGGTTACAGAGCTGAAACGGGTGCACCAAGCAATGCAGATTTCTTCCAAACAAGTAAAAAAAAAAAAAAAAAACTAACCAAAGCTTAGCAGCTACTGCTGTTAAATATTTGGAAATGTGACCCATGAAAGTTTGCTGAAGGCCCTTTGCCTCAATTATTTAGAGCCACAGAGTTGAGCTTTGCACACAAAGAGTTTCAAAGACCTCTTATTTAAGGCTGTGAATTACTGGGAATTCAGTTAGACTGTCATTTATTTTAATGCAAAAAACAAGTGGCTAAAGAAGAGGCCTGAGGATATCATCATGAATTTTGCAGTGGGATAGAAAAGAGGATTAAAAAAAAATATTCCCAAATGTCTGTTACGAAAAACCATTTTTCCCATTTTGGAATTACATTACCATTGTGCACTGTTGAGGCCAAGCAGAATGCTCTGTCAGAGGGAAATGCTTTATGCTTCTGTTTCAGGTAACGTGGTACAGTAGGTGATAAACGGGCAGCAGACAATCTGGCTCAACAAATAGCTTAAATGTTTGCTTCAGTGATAGTTTTTTTTCCTCTTCCTCCTGTTACTTCAATAACATGCCACTTTGATTTCACCAGAGAGACATTTTGTGATTTTAGTCACTACACCACTGAGCACAAGTAAAACAAACACACACATACACACACACACACACACACACACGTACACGTACGTTTCCTTAATGACATCCCTGAGGGTAGCGTCTATTTAGTGTCTTGCCCTTGAGCTGTTATATGGTATTTTGACAGTGGAAAGCTCTCATGCCATCTTCTCCTGACATAATCTTGGTCCCTCCCTCTTTGCCTTGAACGCATCACCAGGCCTGTGGGTGACACTGAAGCTCCTTCCTGGAGATATTCATCAGATGAGGAAGGAGTTTCCTCATCTTGTGGACCGCTCAACAGCTGTGGCTCGCAAGATGGGCTTTCCTGAGATCATCATGCCAGGTTCAGTGTTTTAAAGAGTTTCACCTTGGTTGCCAGTCGCTGAAAGTCTCATTTCCAATTTGATTGAGTCAACATATCATTTCATTCACATAGTGATTGAGAATTGAGATCTGCTGTTGGGTGCAACATGAGCCAGGGAAAGTCTTCGGAAAAGAACCCATCGTATTTTATTAAGGTTCAATTAAACCATTAGTTATTTAATGAGCTGAAGTATGTCATGCCAAATACTAGCAATAACTTGTGCAGTAATTTTCAAATATACAGTATATTAAAAAGGGTGAACTTTAAGCTTTATGAAGTCTGTGAAATGAGAGGATTTCTTCACATCTGCCCTACTTGTTTCTGTGTCCTACAGGTGATGTGCGAAATGACATCTATGTGACCTTGGTTCAGGGAGACTTTGACAAGGGGAGCAAGACCACACCTAAAAATGTTGAAGTGACCATGTCTGTTTATGATGAGGATGGAAAGAAACTGGAGGTATGACTATGGAATGTTACCTTACTACTTTCATATTTTTCCTGGGTCAGCTCATTTTCAGTATTCAGGACACAAGTGCTATAGCCACTGAGTGTCTCAGGCAGTCTGTGATTTACCAGGCTTTCTTTAATCTCACACAGCTCAGCATGCTGCTTAGCTGACCAGGACTCTTATAAAGCAGTGTGATACACAGACCAGAGTATATGCTTTTTTGCTACCTGTCTAAAGTGACAGAATGCAATAAAGGTGCTGTGTGGTTGATTGGCTAGTCTAAAATGTGGCTCACCACTGCGGGAGTCAACCTTTGTCATTGTCAGTCAGTTACAATTCAAGCATGGGGGAAGGCAATATAGGCAGTTTGAAGGTGGCAAGTGATGAGAGATATGAAATCGGCATTTCCCTTCTGCTACAATTACCTTTGTTAATGAAATTAGGATAATTTTCTCCCCTGTCTATTTGTTTGTTAGCAAGCTGTCTCAAAAGGTTGCAAATGTATTTGGTTGAAATTTGCAGCCCTTAGTACAGACATCAGTTAATTATATTTGGTGGCCGTCAGCAATTATCTCTTTTGACTTCAGTCATATTTACTAGAAAGCCTGACATCCAGGTTTGCAGTAGTCTAAACACCATTAATTGCACAGTCTCCAGAAAGTCTAAACAAGTAGTTACAAACATAAATCATTATGTTGGCCACCAGTTTATAAGTTGGGAATGTAATAATGGACTTCTGAATGCTGTCTCCTTTCTAATCATGGGCCAGCTCCTCGGTGTCTAATGTTCATCTAGAGTCTCTTGCCAGTAACCTCTTTCTCTGATGGTTAATGGTTGTCACGCCCTGCTTGACTTTACCTCTTGTTCTGCAGAGGCCATCAGTTAATTAGAGATATGAGAGATTTAGAGCAGTTGCACTTGAGGAGTATGTTTGGGTGTGCGAATGTGCGCTCATGGTTCTGTGAATGTTCCGTTTTTGTTGAGACTTTTGGGGCCACAGTTTATAGTGCTCTTGTTAAGATATGGCTAATATTTTGTTTCAGGACTACTGTAGTAAATTCAGTTCCATTCTACAGCAAATAATGTTATTATGCCCACATTTAATATTGGAGTGAAGGACTGATGATGATGATGATGATGGTGGAGTGATTTAAGATGACAGATCCCCTGGTCATGGTGAGGCCTTCTGCAAACAACATATCAGAAGAGAGAGCACTGTTACCATTGGCTGCATCAGTTATGCACATTATTCTGAGTGAGAGACTCCGTCAGTGATTTGGCCCAGCAGGCTGAGGAAGTGTAGCTCTGAATTGGCAGAAAGCATTAATCTTGGCTTCTGTTAGATTCTACAGGATCTGATAATACAGTCAGTGCTTGGTTGTCTTATTGCTAGGTAAGTAGTGATCAGTTATGGTTACAGTGCCAGTTGTAATGCAGTTTCCAGACAAATTCTTAACCCTTTTTTTTTTTAAGATACTGTTTCTTACAGACGCAGAGGAAAACCAGAAGATGGTGCACTTCAATGTGAACTGTCTTTTGTTTTATCCATGTATTTGTTGTTTTTGTATTACAATTTTATGAACAGGCTGTTTCATGTACTGCAGAGCTAACAGGTCTGAGTGATTTACTCTGATAGCAGTACAACATCTGAGTTTTAGTACTGAAAATTAATATTAATAGGTATAAACATGTTAAAAGTATCAGCTCTAAAAGCAACTTCTGGAAAAAAATTCATATTACTGCAAAATACTACAAGCTTGCAAGACCACAATTCAGTTAGTTGGTACACCTCAGCTGGTTCAGTGCCTAGCACTACTCAGTCAGTGTCAGTAGAACAGTTTACTGTGTCTGCATTCAAGGCTGTTGGAGTCTTTGGGATGTATTGATTGGGGTCAGTGGTAACAGTGATCAAGAGACATTGATCCTATCACTTGAGTGTCATGGTGTTTGGAGCACTCGTGCTCTGTTCATCATCATGGCTTGCAGCTTTTCAATAAATACTCAGTCTCAGCTGTTTGGTTCTCTGGGGATCAGCAGTAATTCTCCATCTTCCTTCCTGAATTTTAATTGGTGGAAGGAAAGCCTGTTTCTGAGATCAGAGGCACTGTCACTTCCTGTCTGTCACATTGTTGTCTAAAGCTGTTTTTGTATGTTAGCTGTAGCTTGGAGTCAAAAGAAATGTTTAAATCAAACCATGTATAATAGAATCATGAAGCCTCATATACTTGGCATGTGGAAAATAGTAAAATGTAAAATGGAAATACTCACACTGAGGAAAGTTTTTTTTTTTTTAAATGAATTTCATTATGCAAATTTTAGTTTCTTTGGCTTTCTGTCCTGATGTTTCTGTCTGTCAGCGTTCTTGTCCACTTCATTCTCCATTGTCCTTTCTCTTTCC
>NW_018127949.1:3811950-3817331 GCF_001952655.1 Monopterus albus
TGTCTCAAAAAGGATTTGCACTGTTGTATAGTGAGAGTCCAGACAGTGACTTCTTATCACCTTGACATATTAACACACCAATAAACCCTTGTCACCTGCAGCTAAACCTCGGTACTTCCCTTTTTTTTCCCCGATATCTGAAGCCGTCATGAATCCTGGCCACTTAGCAAAGGGGCAGAGTTGCAGGAGCTAGCACCTGCCCCCCCAGATCTGCTCAGCACAGCTGGGGGGAGACGGGGCCTGTTATTCCTCATAATTGCTGGTTGTCAGAAACCATTAGCGTTGGAGTATTTCACCATCAGCACACTAGCAGGCCAGGGAGTCAGCTGGAGTAGTGGGAGGAAAAAGGTAGGCTGGCTGAGCACAGATTGATAGAAAGCAAGGCATGCGTGCCATCTGCTGTCACTCTTACCCTCGTGCCAAATCCCACAGCGGGGCAAATAGTATTATACCAGCACACTCTGGTCTGTTGTAGAAACTCGAGGGACCCACTTGCAAGACCACTTTACATGGCTGGATCCATCAACACTAGCTGGTCCTTCTCTCTGAGCCTGGCTTCACTCGATCTCTCCCTGCATGGTAGCTGCTGCCCCTCCTTCTTAAATAATTGATTTCTAATTTATTTCTTATTTCCACAGTGCTGTTATGAAATTGGCACCTTCATGCATAAAGTCCATCCAGACTTTTAAAGGCTATTCTGTTAGATGAAGACTTCTTGCCCCAGGGACTACATTTTATGAAATAAGTGCCAGTCAATTTTCTACATGCTGAGTGTGCTAATGTTTTGAAAGAGTCATAATGGTGCAGTTGTCATGATTTTGCCACTTTGAATGAACTTACAGCTCAGCTAGTATAACTAGCTGTACTGTTATAACTTGCTATATGTATTTTCTTCCAGCTGAGATGATTACTGATGACAAATTCTCTCTCTGATTTTATCAGTCCAAGTCTTGACTATTGTAATACCTTGTATATTGGTATATTTCAAGCCTTACTGTCTAGGCTTCAGTTCAGAATGCTGTGGCTGCTCTTTTGACAGGAACTGGTAAATGTGAGCATATAACCACAGTCTTTCTGTTTGGCAGAGGATTTTACCTTTTTGTCGTGTTTTTAAATCCCTGCATGGTCTAGCACCACCTTATATTTCAGAGCTCACTCATCCTCTTACTTCAGGTTGATCCCTAGGAGGCATCCGTGTGCAGGCCAAAACCGTCAGCGTACGCGGACAGTAGGCAGACCCTCGATTTGAAGTATGAATAGGAATGTGTGTGCACCCCTTGTACGTGTTCATGTGCACATGAGGGTATGCGCAAAGCATGAATTCCCCTTAAGATATGTTAATCAGATGGTCTTGAGTGTTCCTAGATCACGGTTTAAAATTTTGTGGTGACAGAACAGAGCCTTTGCAGTGATGGCCCCTAGATTATGCAACAGCCTACTTCTTGACATTAGAGCTGCCCATAATCCGATCACCTTTCACACACTCTTGAAAACTCGTTTGTTTTTTCAGGCATTTGACATGGGTACAGACAGAAGATTCCCCACTCCCACTTTCATTGTGTTTTAGTGTGATAATTTAAGCATACTGTATTTTATTCTGTGATTTTATTTATCTTGTTTTTTTTTTAGCAAGGTGCTATATGAATAAAGATTGCTTTGATTTCTTTGCCTCTTTCTCTTTCCTCCAGAATGTGATTTTCGCTGGAGCTGGAGATGAGGGAATCAATGAGTATAAATCTGTCATCTATTACCAAGTAAAGCAGCCACGCTGGTTTGAAACCATAAAGGTGCATCTCTCGCTTTACTTTCTTCCTCCTCAGTAGTTCTTTATTTTTTGCCTAATATTTTAGTCATTATTTTCCACCTTGGCTGTAATGCCACCCTTTGACATAATTCTTAAATCCATTCATTCATCCATTATTCATCACAACACAGGTTTCCATCACCAGAAATTTGTAGCATAAAGTTTCGGGTGAACAGTAACCAGTGAAGATTTGATGCATAGAAAGACGATAATGAACATTAAACCACCAGTAGATTAAATAGCCCATGTGGTGGCAGCAGAAATATATAGAAATTGAATGTTACAGATTGCTGATGCATCCGTTTTCTACTTTACTCTTCATACTTTAAATCGCAATGAAATGTTCTGCAAACTATGCAATTATGTGTTAGTTATTTCAGGCAGCCCTTGTTTTCAGTACATTTCTGTATGAATTCAATATGTGTGGAATTTATTCTTCTCCTATTCTACTCCTAAAAAACAGATTTGTGATTCTGTGTTCATGAGTGTGAATGTTTCCTTATCTTAGGTTGCTATTCCTATTGAAGATGTAAACCGGAGCCACTTGCGGTTCACCTTTCGCCACCGCTCCTCACAGGACTGTGAGTACAAAAAATCAGCTTGTGAATAATCAGTTTTACAGATGACCAGCTGCACACTTGGCTTCCAATCTATCCACAGCAAAAAAATGGAAGATAGCCAAACCAGGCAGATGTGTTGCATGGTGATAAATAAGTTTGAAGCTCACTCTTTGTCACAATAGTCTGAGGTATTAGTCTACCCCTGCACAAAGCTGCAGCATGGAGTGATTTCCTGAATACAGCTACTGTTTATCTTTGTTATTTTTATTTTGTGGGTGTAGAGGGCAGGGTGGCCATCCCATCTGGCTGCCACATGGTGAGGCCATCCCTCTAGCAGTAGGAGTGGTGCAGGGATAAGTGGTTTTGAGAGACAACAGGAGCTGTGACAGGTGTATATAGAGTATATTCAGCTATCAGAGTAACGCAAAGCAGAATTTGGAGCATGTCAGCACAGGAAAATATACCTTTTTCCTAGCAGAGTAATCTACAGCTGCCATCATCGCCAGCTCTTGTTTCTTTTCACCCACATGCAGGTGGTTTTTGCAGGAAATAGCCAGGTCTTAGAGCTCAGTGCTGGCTAATTCACTTGCGGGAGATCCTTCTTGTCGTGTTTGGCACCTTGCTTCTCCAGGGACTAATGCTGTTATGAGGCCTGCCTTTGAAATTCTGTGACTTGCTGTCATTTATCTGTAATGGTTGCTTTAGAAACTGGCTCACCTCAAGTGACTCTGGGACTGCAGGGGTATGCTGATGCTGCCAAACTTTAACTTGTCACCTACGACTGACAATAGAGAGAGATGTTGAAAAGGTATATGGCTAACATGGATTAGTTTAAGGCATATGCCTTTTTATCCCTGTCAGTGTGTGTATTTACACTAGTGTCCATTCATAGAGACATCTGGTCTTTTATATCCCTGTACACATGAATCTAACTCTAAGTTTCTTATTGTCTGCATCTAGGCATGTCTTTTCTGGTATGTCTCTTCTGTCCAGCCAACACTAAGCGACCTCAGTTGTGTCACTTTAGTGCCAAGGTACCTCAGTAGTTGAGGGTGGACCCATGTTGATTTCTGGCTGACTGTAGAAGCTGTTCCCACTCTGCTGGATTTAGGTTCTCCATTTGACCACCAGTAATGAATGACAAGCATGCCGACTGATGCAGTTTATGCGCCTTTCACCATTTGTCACACTTAATCTGCACACAGAGATGAAAGGTGTTTTTTTTTTTTTAACTCAGAATAATAATTGCACAAGCATAAATGTTATTGCAACATATTATCCCCAGCCCAATGGCCCCTGATGTGCCCAACAATGTAAAAACCAAATCCACAAGTCTTTTCTGCAGTCCTGACTGTTTACTGGAGTGTGATCCTGTCCTGTTTGGTTGCTGAGCCAAACCAGACTGTGATGGATGTGCAGAGAACAGACTTGATAATTCCTCTATTGAACTGAATCAGCAGCTCCTGAGGCAGGTTAAACTTCCTGAGCTGATGCAGGAAGTACATCCTCTGCTGCGCATTTTTAATGATGGTGCTGATGTTGGTTGTCCACTTCCAGTCCCGAGAGACTGTGGAGCCCAGGAACTTGTACAACTCCACAACTGATATGCTGATAGTCTGGGTGCTGGATGCGGTTTTCCCCAGCCTCTTCTGCTGCTTCCTGCTGGTAATCCACTGACAGGTGGGGGCAGGTACAGTGAGATAGGTCAGAGTAGAGGATGTCTGGGAGGATGGCATTGAATGCTGAACTAAAGTCCACGAATGAGATCTGAGCAAAGGTTCCTGGTGAGTCAAGACGTTGCAGGATGTAATGCAGTGCCATATTGACTGCATCGTCCACTGACCTATTGGCTCGGTAGGCAAACGCAAGACGTGGTGTAGTGCTCAGTATCTCAGCTCCCTGGCTGAGATTCAGTAACACACTGCATCAGGCTACCACCCTAACATTGTTGGGCCTCATCAAGATGGCTGCTATCACAGATGCTACTGTGGCTGTAAGAAATTCCAGGCATCTTTTCACTTTTGTTTCATCTGTTGTTATGCCACTACCTGGTGAATGTGGTAGAGAGTAGGCTTTAAAATGTACTCCAGTACATTCAACATAGACCCGAAGTGAATGTACACCTTAGAGGTACCTGTAGAAGTCTGCAGAACTTCCACATCGACGTGACTTTGATGGGCTCAAAAAGTAACTGTCCTGAAATTGACCTTTTCCTCAAATAGAGCTTTAAGCTCTGCTCTCGTTAGGAAGTCACTAATACATTTTTCTCAACTGGGTGGTATGCGCACACTGTTTTCGCTCCACTGGTTCCTCTCATGCCAGCCCAGCAATTATTCACCAGTGAGGCTGCAGGCAGCAAACCAATGAGGGGATTTATGCAGATAGAATGCGTGAGATGCTTCAATGAATCATGTCTCCCTACTCGTAAATTTGAGCTTGTTGATCTGCAATGATGATCTATGTAGCCCTATCCAAATGCTTGGCTACAGGACAAAGTCATAACTCTCTTGTTTGTTTATGTAGCATTGCCCCTCAACACTACCAAACACCGTCACACACGTGCGTGTGTGTGTGTGTGTGCACATACACATAAAGCATCTTTTTGCTAACATAATGGGATTATTCTAACTGCTCTGAGAGCTAGTGTGCATTTATATGGCAACAGGAAGTGGACATTAAGATATATTTATCCAATTGTTAAATATTAGTAACAAAGTAGATTATTATTCTCATCTAAGTTGGCACATCTCATCTAAGTAAGCACATTGCATATTTTGTATAATCGAATATTTTCCTGCTAGATTTATTGATTTGATTTTGATTTATTCTTTCAAGCATGTAAAGACAGTTGATATATCAGCACACATAATTTTACACATATCCAACGAATGCTAATCCAATATCAATGTGCTTATACCTAGTACATGCTTGAATGGAGTAGGAAGAAGTCAGACTTATCCAGTCCTACCCCATGACATCATCTTACCATCATTGGTTTGCAAGCAGTAAATTACATA
>NW_018127949.1:3820645-3862246 GCF_001952655.1 Monopterus albus
AAATGAGGGGAAAAAGAAACTCTGTAAAACTACAAATAATAAAAGCAAAACATGAGTCAGTTATGTGACATCTTAGTTTAAATTTAAGACTATACATAAAGTAATAATGACAACGGGCTAGCTTAAAACACTGCTATAAATATAAAGGCAATAACAACACCCCATAATGTGAAAACAAACATTTCAAAAGCTAATAAATGTGTAAAATATTGACACTGACCAGTTTCTCTGCTTCTAAGAGTCCTTTCAGAAAATCTACTTTTCTTGTGTATTCAGTCAGCACTTCTGGTGTGGGTTTGCTACATGAAGAAAACACATCATTTAATAACAGCAGTGTTTATATATTAGTTACATGACTGTGCACAAAACTGGAGTGACCAGTAACAGAAACACCATTTGCTGAAAAAACACTGAAAAATGCATAAAATAACATGTCAGTGAGATCTGCATACATAGTGAACAATAGTCTTTAGTTTCCTTTGCACAGGTGACCCAAGGTCACTATAAACTTTCAGCAAAGGAGAGATATGTGTGCAATATATACTGCTCAAAAAAATAAAGGGAACACAACATAAGACATCCTAGATCTGAATGAATGAAATATTCTTATTAAATAACTTGTTCATTACATAGTTGAATGTCTAATTTTCCCTTGTGTTCCCTTTATTTTTTTGAGCAGTGTATATAATAAGTAGATTAAAACATATGAGTTGGTGGTGTTACCTTGGGCTTTTCCTCAGAGCCACCAGCATCTCCTCCAGGGCACCAACATACTAGGGGATACAAAAGAAAAATGGTATTTTTAGGTTGACATTTTCAATAGTTGATGGTATTTAGAAATAGACAGACTGCATAAACTGGTCACGCCACGCTGCTGTGCCCAAGTGCAGTGGCACTGAACACCTTAACACACATTTGATTAAAAGTAAATAAAATCCATCCTAGATGTTAATACTGTTTGTAAACCATGTCAAGAAATTAAGCTGGTTGGTCTGATCAATGTCATAGAAGCACACATTAACCTATTGCATACAAAACTGCAGACTCATTCATAATGATGATGATTATTAGGTTCATCTAACCACATCTAATGCAATACTAAAAGTAAACCTTCAGTGAACTGTTGCTACAATTACAATCTAACAGCAGTAAATTTTCACCTTTTTTGGGTTTTCAATTAAATTAAATTTTATTTTTATAGCGCCAAATCAAAACAAAAGTCGTCTGATGACACTTTTCAAAGTAAGGTCTAGTCCATAACATTATAATTATTGAGAAAAACTAAACAAAACAATCATTAATGAAAATAAATGCTGGTTGCTTTCCTGGTTGTATCAAGCTCAGTGCTGTAGTTTGTGGTGGTGCTGGAAATTAATTTTGTCCACCCTATTAATATCAGTGCTATCAAACAATTCTAACACATTACTTTTTCCCCTCTGTAATCTGTACTTCTATACTGTGACAGTAGATCTATAGAAATGCGAATTTTCCACATATTTGAATGTAGTTGTCTGCAGCTCGAATGAATGGTGTAATGTTTTTTCCAGTAACACGATGGTCTGTTACTGGAAAAAACATTCATTCGTAAATTAACTCAAGCATATTTAACACGGCTATCACATAACCAACAATTTAATCATTTAACATTAAAATGTTTTTCTTTTGGTGAAATACCGGATTTTCGGCGACGACGTGGCTAACAACCTGTGTTTAAACTCGTCAATTCTCTTACTATTTTTTATGTCCACACTTAAATTATTCCATAGTTTCACCCCACTTATGGAAATACAGAATCTTTCTTTGGTTGTACGTATAGCATGAATTTTTAAATTTAACTGACCCCTTAAATTGTATCCCCCTTCCCTTTCATTAAATAGTTTTTGAATTTCACCAGGTAATAAATTGTTCCTGGCTTTATACATAAACACAGCAGTCTTATATCCCACTAAATTGGCTTGTAATTGAACTATGTCTCTCACTGCACAGTTCTTTCACACCTGTTTATAATTGCTCTGAACAGATGCAGACTAAAGTGTGTCTGCCTCATTTAAGAAAAACAATTAACTCATGCATAGATAGTCACAGTATTAATAATGGCATTTGAAGGGAACAGTAAATTGTTGTGCCAACTCGGGAGCTGTCTCAGGGCTTGCAGTGCTGAAATTTACTTTATTTATATTTGTGTGCTACTTTGTCAGTGACTTGTTGTAAAGTCAGCTTGTCTTCATGTGTTTCTTGTCCTCTTACAGCCAAAGACAAATCAGAGAAGATATTTGCCTTGTCTTTTGTGAAGCTGATGAGGTACGATGGGACAACTCTAAGGGATGGCGAGCATGATCTCATCGTGTACAAGGTGAATGTAAAATCTTGAACACTATTAGAAGTCAGACGCTCTTGTTCTTGGATCTTTGTTGCTGACTGCCGGGCCATCCCACGCTCCTTGTGACCACAACAGAGATATGTATGTAGGTAAAAAAAGAAAAGGCCTGAGTTTTTAGTAGCAGCCATAATAATAATTTCACTGTCTCCTGTATAGACTTGTGTAGTAGGTATGTGTCAACCCCAACAATAAAATGACATTACTTTCCAATTAAAATTCTTGCATAATGTTACCTTTACATCACAGTACAAAGTGTGTTAATTTAAAAAAAAGGCGAAAATTTCCCCAATTAGATTTTAGTTTTTGCAGTTTTATTAGTCACATTTAATACCTGCCATAAACTTTAGCACTATTATACACAAGGAAAATGCATCTCATGAAAAACTAATAACATAACACCTCATTACAGCATAAACAGCAGTTAAGAATTTCAGTTATGCCTCAAAAATGAATCAGCTCACTGAACTACCTCAGGTTTAAATTTGCTGATAAATGAACTGAGTTTTACTCAGGCAGAAGCAAAGAAGCTGGAGGACTCTTCTCTGTACCTAAACCTCCCTGCAACCAAGCTGGAGCTGGAGGAGAAGGGCTACTCCACCACCGGTAAAAGCAGCCAGAACCTGGGCAACTTTATCCTCAGCAAGGACTCCTTCCAGATCTCCACCCTGGTCTGCTCCACCAAGCTTACGCAGAATGGTAAGACCTTCTGAAGTTCACATTTAAGCTTCTCTCTCTGCTGTTATCAAATAATCGTTTTCATATTTACTTGGCAAATGAGCCCTTGCTGATTTTTGGAATAGTCTTGAGCAACAGCCTCTGACTTAGGAGGACAGATTTTTTTATGCACAGCAACTACATATCACTTTAAAGTAGGTCTTTGGGGTCTGCTGTCTTGTCCATCATAGACACCAGCTCTCACTCAAGGGTTTCCTTCATCCTTTTTACCTCCTAACCTACTTTTTATTCTTCAGCTTCCCTACATCTCTGTCAGTAGATTTCAGTCCATCTCTGCTTAGCAGACGGCAGCTGCGCTGTGTTTACTGCTATCAGTTTCGCACAGAGTATATTTTTTATTTCCCATGGTGCTGAAAAGATCTACACTCGTTAAGCTAAAGAAATCCCCGTCTCTGCTCTGTGGCTCATAGATTAAGGATTCTGGCCTCTTGCGTTCCCTTTAGCCTGTATACACGTTTATAAATCCTACCAGACATTACTGTAAACCCTCTTAGATGTGTTGGTGTGTCCACACTGTGTCCATAACAATGATTGTCTCAGTGTGATTTGTGTGAAAAGCTGGTGTACCGTGTCTTAGTGGTCAAAGGATTCTAGGTTTAATTTCCCGGATACTCTAAATAGAGCCATTCTGAAGGTTTGCTTTGCTTACCTTCATGCCTGATGTGTTGTGTTTCTTTGTAGTTTGGCAGCAGGACTGAGTTATCGTTTTAATTACAGTCTAAATGAAAGCTTCTTCGTTGTTTTTGGCTGTAGCCTGAATGAGTGAGAATGAAGAAGGGACAGATTCACTGCAGGCAAAATTTTACAGGAATTGAAATGAATTGTTTTACTCACCCAAAGCAACACCCTTAATGCATTGCAAAGCAAAGATCATTTTAAAAAGTCAAGCAAGGGCAGAATGAATGGATATGCTTGGTACACTGTTAGAGGAAAACGGTGTGCGCACAACTAAGTACAGTAGGTAAAAAGTCAATCAGGACTTTAGTCTGTAAACTCTGATGTGTGTTTACAACAGGCACTTTCAATAATTTACCATTCACCTTTGTTTTCTCCTCAACCTGTAGGTTTATTTTAAACCTGTATGTCATTGTCTACATTCCTTGATCTTGGCAATTAATTTAGAGAATAGTCTTATCATTACTGAGAAGAAGTGTATCCCCAAATTTCATCTAGAGCATCACATAATTGGGCCTCAGACGACTCATTGTTGGTTTGCCAGTGTGAATGTGATTGGCACAGCATACAGTAAATCCCAGCTAATGTGACTCTTCTGACATTACGAGACTGTAGAAGTTTCAAGTCTCAGCCCCTTTTTGTATTTAAAAAAACCGATTGTTGATCTTGAGACGCTGACATTTTATAAACACAGGATTTCTACATGATAGTGGCTTTGTAGAAGGTCAGCAGCTCTCCGTCTGCATCGATCTTCAGTAGAAGCCTTCTCGCTATCAGCTGCCATACTAATGTGGAAGCCTTTTGTGACCTTGTGGTAAATCTTTGCTGTCTAACCAAGATCTGCATGGCAGTAAAATTAGAGTGTTCGTTGTTGCTCTCTTAAATGTGGCCTTGAAAACACGCACAACACGCGTTCATAACGCCTCTTTAATGAGGTCACGGTGGACCTGAGAACAGGCCTTGGTTAGATCTCTGGGATGAGGGAAGGATTTGGTTGTTAAAGTGCTGCTGTGTATATTGTTTGAAGAGGGCGTTGCGTGTTCTTACAGTAATGTTCCCTGTGAGGCTTATTAAGGTTTACTCTGTTGCATAAGTTGTCATTTAAATACAGTTGTGCCTGCCCTCCTACTCTGCTCAGTGAGTGGTGATGTTACCAGATGAACAGTCTCATTTACAGAAGCTGAACCTGCCCGCACCGGTTACACTAGACTGGGAGCTCAAACCATTGTCTCAACGGTAGATGTGTACAGGGTATAACGCAGAAGAAGAAATCAGTCAGCACCAGCCTCTCTTCGTACTTGTCCAACTTGCTTTCATTTCTGTGCTTTCCCTTTTTCCTTGTGTGGGGAAGATGGGAAACAGTGTGTGTCCTGGTGAGAAGACCCAGCCCTGTAGGGCAAGTTCACAGCAGATATTTACTTGACACTTTATGGTGGTAATTTACAAGATGCCTATAGGTGCTTGGGGATCAGACTTCCTCATCACTGCACACTTACTTTGATTAAACAAAGATTTGTGTGTGTATATGCATGTGTGTATCCACCATGACCTGTCATCACACGCCAGAGCCCTAGGAAAAAGTTTGAGTTGTTTTAATAAAGCAACATAGAGCCAATCTATCTAGACTGTATTAGGGTCTGCCTGCATTGTGTGTGCACATATGTATATTGGGGGTGGGGGGTCTAACCCATACTCAGTGCAGATGTTCCTATACACTGTGTTGGCTACTTTGTCTGTCTGCATTTTGCACCCTGCTGGAATGAGCTGGCCAAAGGAGAGCATGGAGGCTGCTGATGTCAAGATCTGGAAATTCCACCCCACATCCAATACCCAGTCTATACACCAGCCAGAAAGAGTTTTTTGCTTCATGCGTGTCAAGGCCACTGTTTTGGATAAAGCTTAGAGCATCGAAGAGTGCATCCATAAGATGGCACGCAGAGATAAGCTGCTGAGAGAATGTCTGAGGCAGTCGCAGTCAGGGAATGAAGGTCAAGCAGAGGAAGTGCCATGGCAAGTCAAGACCCCATGGTGTATGCCACTGACAGATATCTGAGGTGGCTGGCAATGAGAAAGCACACCACTGGCTGGAACAGGCAGGACTAAAAGCCGGCACTGATGACACCGATCTGATCACACCAGCACAAAAACAGGGCAGCTATGATGTTTGATAGGACTCTCCACATTGTGGGCAGGTAGGTTGTTGGCCAGTGCTTGGATGGTACCAGTTCTTCACAGTCTGGGTGTGAGCCTGCTGCAAGCCAAAGCACTTTTAAAACTTGCACACACACACACACTGATTGCAGAGGGTTAAGATGCAAGGTGCTGCCCGACCATCAGGAGCAATTTGTGATTAAGTGTTTCAACTGAGGCCCCTTCAACATGTGGACAGGATTGAATTGTCAATCCTGTGATTAGCAGCCAGGCGTTTCTACCTCCTGAAGCTCAGCTGCCCCAGTCAAAACAAGCATTTTGGAGACTTTACCTTGGGCTGGAAAATTTTGTTGGTCATGTCTTACTATTCATAGCCTAAATAAGGAATTTATTAATTGTAAAAAAATCATGAAAATGTTATTGTTGCACACAAAACCATCTAAACTTAGACTTATATCAGCTTAACTGGTTGCTCAGATGGTATTTTTCTTAAAGACTTACTCTGGCAAAGGCAGAAAAACAAATGAAACTTGAATGCCCCTTGCAGCAGTCTGCTTGCTTCGTACATAGGACACCTCACTAATTCCTGCAGCTGAGACGAAACACTCTTTTTAATTAAGACAGATTTATGCAGGCGGTCTCCCAGTGCTGGGAGCTTGTGTGCAGTGGCTGCCGGTATTTCCAGTGTATGTCACTAAGTGGTGGCTCAGGGAGAAGCATAGATCTAATGACAGCAGAGCTGGGAGCGGACCTGGCATGATGAAAGATGTATTAACATCCTGTTCCTCCCTTGGCTGGAAGGAAAAAGTATGAAAAAATAATATCAAAGTTGAGAATTAATGTTTATCTTGTGTGAAGGTGATTTTATATCAATGTTCAAAAAGACTGCACTTTTAAACTTTAGGGAAATGCAAGAAATGTAGACAAAAAAGAATGAACTACTTTGTTGTTTACTTATAAAATTAAAAGCTTTTTTTCATACTAGATGAATTGTATACAAACATTCAAATGGTAATGTGACATCTTTTGCATTTCAGTTGTGCAGTGACAACGTAACCAGTTCTCCCAGAATTAATTATGCTACCACTCTCCATCTGCCAGTTTTGTATTCGGCAGCCTGCAAAGACATCCATTTTCAAGCAGATGTTATTTTGCAAAGGCATTCAGTGATTTTCATGTAACTCCCAGGCAAACCAAATCTCCCCCACAGCCTGTCTTGTTGTCCCCTGTGCTACTGATGGTGTAGTCTCTAACAGCAGTGCCCCAGTGGGACAGTGCTGCCTGATGATTTATTCTCATTTCACTTCATTTGTCTCTCTCAGGAGATAAACCTTCAATTTCCAAATCTGTATCTCCTTGGGGAGGGAGATCCCTGCTAGTGTAAAAAGGGTCTTGTGACTGAACCCTGATAGCTTGTCAGGTTTGCAGATGATAGACATCCATCATTGTTTCGCCATGCTTGATTGGTTCTCCCATCAAGCAAAGAGAAGAGGGCAAAGAAAGAGAGAAGGAGCAGCTAGGGGCAGGGGTCCCAAGAAGGCCTGAGCTACCAAAGAGGTGCTAAGAGACATATGAGTCAAGCAAGGTCTGTCTTGTAAACAGTGTCTCCATGAATCTAACTGCTTTTTCTTTGCAGGCTTCAGTGGAAATATAATATCATTGAATATACTGTAAGAAAGATTCTAATTATTTGATCACTGACGTCATGTCTGTCCCTTTCTTGTGAATGCGCTACCTTTAGAAACATCTTCAGGGTATTTCAGAATCTGCTTTATTCTTTATTGGCCAGGTTTGTTGGACACATGAGGAATTTGGTTTGGATACAGCGGCTCTCAGTGTGCATTGCGTGTCCTTCTGTAAAGCAGCGAACAGACAACTTAATATACGGCTGAGAACAGCCAAGAAGAAAATGAATGTCCATTAGGAAAATAAAAATAAAGTACTTATGAATATAGAAATATATACAGTATACGCAGTTTAGAGGTACAGGTATTTATAAAAATTTGGCACAAACATCTACATTGATTGAAGGACAGTGTGACAAAGCTCTCTATCTGTACTCCTCTGTAATAACAGGCTAAGTAATGACAACATAGTCATACACATCGGTACTAATAACGCCATTGGATTGAGATGCAGATTTCTGTCTGAAACCACACACGACCATGAGCGTGTGCTGTTTTTTTTTCCCCTTATCTTTAAACGAAGCAGACATGTGAGTGCGCAAGCCGGGTACCAATGGGTTCGGTCGGGCTCTGTTTGAGTATCCGCACTCTGCTTCCATTTTACTAAAAAAATACACTTCATATCTTATATTAAATTCCTTCAAAGCGTTCATTACATATCTATGTCTGATTATGTGCGCATAGAAACTGCAACTGGATGGCAGAGGCATACAACTGCGAAGCAGTAATTCTAGATTTAGGCTTGACACATAATATATAAGGTACCTGTTTTTACAAGCTGAACATCGAGCACCTGCCATGATCTTGATGTTTATCAGTGATGTTGTCCTCTAAACTGACAATCTCATAACAGTCTGTGTTGCCTACTGGCCTAAACATTGTGTAAAACAAATGTCTTTAGAATAGGTCTGACTGATGTTCACATATCTGGTGGTAAACTGATATGAATGCTTTTTTTTTTTTTTTTTAAATCGATCTCTCAAAGGTGGTCTGAATGAGCGCTCCCTTGAACAGGTTTAATCACATCATGACTCATCCTCTTGTGCCTAAATTAGTTTTCATGATTAAAGTGAGATCTAATAGAATGACTCGTACTGTATTTGTGTAATTTACAAACTACAGGGGGAAGAGGGACATCTATAACAAATGTCTGACCTTAGCGCTCATTAAATTTATATTGTAACCTTAATTGTTTCCATCGCTCTTCACACTGTATAAATGTAATGCGGTCCTTTTGTGGTAATGACTTTTTTATTTGTTGGATTATTTCTTTTTCCTGTCCAGTGGACCTACTTGGCCTGCTGAAGTGGCGCTCTAACATGAGCCTTCTGCAGCAGAACCTTCGTCAGCTGATGAAGGTGGAAGGTGGCGAGGTCATCAAGGTCAGTGTGAAAGTAGTCTGCTGCTGGGCTGGTGACACTGTTTGTTGTTTGTTTTTTTTTCCAATGCCAAGTCATAAAGCTCTGGTACATTCAAAGCTAGAGCACAAGTTAATGATCTCAACTCACTTTTTTTCATTCATGTATCCTTGAAAATGTACTGTACTCTTTTTGCCTGGATACTGATTAGAAAAGAAAAAAAAACAGCTGGTGACATAAATAATGTTTGGTATTCCTGAAAGCTACAGCAACTTAGCATTGATTTTACCACCTGTCAGGTTTTTTTTTTCCTTTTTGGTGTGTAATTGTCTACAATGAGGGAGGAGAACATACACACACAGTGTACTGAGGGGGAGGCAATGACCTGCTTCCAGAAGTGTGGCTAGATCCTTGAACTGCTCGGCATGGGGCAGATGAATAAATCCCTCTCAAGACGTAGTTTTACATGGGCTGGTTGGGGGCCAGGCAGATTGCAGCAAAGTCCTTCTAGACAGTTTTAGATGGATGTGCCAACCACAACTGGACCTGTTCATTACACAACAGGGGAGTGATTATTATTACCACCACATTAGCAGTCTCTCTCTCTCTACATCTGTGTCTCAAAAGTGCTCTGAGGCTGTTGGTGTGCAATTAGATATCATTTTCAGCTTGGCATTTAAAATGCAATTTAATAGGCTAGGTTATCTATTGTTGTGGTGGTGGTATACTGTAAATCAGATAGTATGCACAGAGGTTGTCATGAATTAGTCCTAAGGGTTTATGTTTTTATCATGTTATTTTTTAATGTGATGCCGTTTGTGAGTGAACAGGTCACTCCTCCCTCCTGTCTGTCATGTAGTCTGGCAGATTGAACTGTGCTATAAACTCTACATTTATTGATGATGCAAAGAAGTGCAGGATTTTCCATCCGGAGATGACAGACCAAGCATAGCATAGTGTGATAGCTCTGTTTCTGACACTTTTACATCTGTTTTCATATTGCCTCAGAATTGACTGAGTAAATGGAGCATGCTTCTCTAGAGAGGGAGGGTGTATACACGTAGTGTTTCTGGAGCTACTGCTGACAGGGAAATTATTGCTGTCTTAGATTGATGTTAACATCTGCAACGGGTGGCACATAGCACTGTTAGAGCGCTTGCCATTTGGTTACACCATACGAGGTATATGGCTTCATGTTCTACAAGAACTTTAGGTAATATGGCTTACCCAGAATTCAGTATCAACTTTCAGTGGATTAATATCCTGGTGCTCATTCACTAATATTGTACTCAAAGAAAAAAAGCATGATCCAAATAAATCATATCTAACAACTATTGAATCTTGGTGAACTAGATAAGTTTAGTTTACAAATACTGTGACTTGCAGTGAATGTCACTAATGTATCTGATTTTGTAAAATAGTCGATTCTCTGTTTCCGCTCTGTCAAAATTAGTGCAGAAGTTTCATTAAGAGCCATAATTGGCTTTAACTGTCATCATACACCTTGTGTATCTTATTAAATCTAATGTGCTTGTGATGTATATGTCTTACTTTTTCTTGACAAGACAAATGAATCCATTTGGCCTCAGGTCTTGTCACTTTAATGTTGGCCAGATGGGAGATTCCTAAAAGAAGAAAATCATCAAACTGACTTTGATTTGAAAGAACATTGAACACAGGTTTGTTTTTGAGCACTATCGTTTATTGTTGGCCTGCCATGACATGTTGTACATCTGTCATTCTAGTTTCTGCAAGACACTCTGGATGCTCTCTTCAACATCATGATGGAGAACTCTGACAGTGACACATTTGATACGTTGGTGTTCGATGCCTTGGTAAGTAAAGAGGCAGTAAGTAACCGCAGACAGAAGCAAAGTTTCTTGTTAGTGGAGATAAACAGTTCACACACATGGCCATGCTCAGATGCAAATGTGCACTATTATGTTGTCAGATCTTTTATATCCTAAATCCTTTTCTCTGGGGCGTCTCTGCTGTATTTGATTTCCCAACAAAGCCTGCTTTGTTTTCTGTCCTAAATTGAAAATTACAGCTTCTTTGTTTCTGGAGAGTACTGTAAACCATCAACATATAATAATTTCATTAGATTTTCTCATGCACTATATGTTTGAACATGATTTATTTGTGCCTTAATCATTTTTGACCCCCAAGTTTCAAACACAGTGTGTCTGCACATGAGGGAAAACAACCTCTTCACTCTGTTAGGCAAACATATTTTGTAACAGGTTGTGCTCAGAAATGCAGAGTACACAGGGATGTTGTGTGTGCCAGCAGTACACCTTGGAGGAAAATGCCTTAACTGGGACACCTACAGTACCTGCAGCTCTGTAAACACCACATTACATTGCAGTTCAGCAGTAGTTGTACATTGATATATTTTATAGTGTTGGGTTTGTTCAGCACACTGGATTTGAAATGGCACAATGTCTATTGGATTAAAGTGTTCAATGTTTTTGGTTGCAGAATAATTATGACCTCTCCACTGTAAGTGAACAGTATGGATGCCCTATGCAAATCAATAGTTTAACCCCAGGCATTTTCTCATTTTGCATCCTATGTCCTGGATTACGGAATCAAAACAGTAGAAAAGGTGTCAGTGACTTGAAGTCTGCACAGTATGTTGTAGTTCAGAAACTGCTCCCTGTTGCTAATAAATAAGAGCCAGGTTCCTAATTTACTGGGGGAAGTGTTGTGAGACGCACTTCATCTCATGTGGAATCACTGCTGCATTGATCTGAATGAATTTATAGTGCAGGATAGCATTTTCATTAAAGTTGTTTGTCAAACATTAACGCTTTCATTTTCCTGCATGATGTAGCTCTTGGAAAAGGCAAAAATAAATTGGCCTGCTGGATTTTTTAAAATTTTTTTATTACACAACTTTGCCATGTATTAAATCAAGTATTTGTAGCCAATAAGCTGACAAACTCTAGTCAAAATGTAGAATAACATGGTGTACATCTCAAAAGAACGATTTAAATTTTCAAAGAAAGGAGATGGACATTGTGTTGTTGGGTGTGCTAGATTATCTACAGGTTGGAGCATGAAGAGAAATGACTTTCTGCTCAGGTGCAGTCTTGTTTAACTTCCCAGCGTATTTCAGTTGGTATTTTTTTTTTTCTTGCTGCTCCTCATGAACCATGCGATTTACATTTTAATGAATATACCTTTGATCTCTGACAGGTGTTCATAATTGGGCTTATAGCTGACAGAAAGTTCCAGCACTTTAACCCTGTCCTGGAGACCTACATTCGAAAACATTTCAGTGCCACACTGGCATACACGTGAGTTAATTACTCTCTGTAGAAACAGACCGAGGATGTTTAATCTCATGTTTATGTACAGTCCGTATTCACACATGACACGATTGTGTTTGTAGGAAGCTGAACAAAGTTCTGAAGAACTACATGGACAATGCTGATAAACTAACAGAACAGCTGCTGAAGGCCATGAAGGCTTTGGAGTACATCTTCAAGTTCATCGTTCGCTCCAGAGTCCTCTTCAACCAGTATGTCCCGATGCACAAACAATATGCACGTGTTACTGTGACCTTGCATTGTTGACAACACAGATATATATCAAGAAGGCAAAGTTTTAAGAACACTGTTTAAAGAGGAGCATTGCTGCACTGACCCCAATGGGTTCAAGGTGTCTTGTGTATAAGACAACACCCAGCATCACGACTGGATGTAATCAAGAAGGATCTGTGTACTGGTGACTTCAAGCAGATGTGTTGCAGGACTGCTTCTTGACTCGCACACGATGCTTTATAGTGCATCATTATACAGTAAGCATTACTTATTGATTTTATAGTAATTTTTATTTTTTGTGCTGCAGTGGTTCCACAAGTAATATTGTGGTTTATGTTAATTTATAATAGAAATTAAGTGTTCTCCACTGTACACCACTACTATTAAATACAGTTGGAAAAAGGTAAAAATGAATGGTCTTTGGGTGGTAATTTTTATGGATATATTTATAATTGGCTGTGAGGATGTGAAATGGACTATTATTTTGTTGAGCTATGGAATGAGGCTCTTGGCAGCTGACGGGCTGATGTATGATCCTGGTCTAACTGAGTGTGGAATGTTTGATTTTCTGTCCGATGTCTAGAGGACACTTCATCCTTTACCCCACAAGTCAGACCAAAACAGTCACTGTCGTCTCTAGAGCTGTCCATGCCCACAGTGTGTACCGAATAGTTTTTCATAGGACCACCAATAACACATCCAACCTTGGACCTGTGTTATGTAGTTGTTGATGCACTTCCTCTAGTCGGTTGCCGGTATCAGCTTTCAAGGGCTATACTGAGTCAGACTCAGAGTTTGACATTTTTCCAAACTGTAAAGTTGCACTTGTTGGAGCCTTTCGTGCAGCTGTATCTAGAAAGTGTCGAGCCTGCATCAACAAACTTTCTATTGCAGGCTGGTGGAGCATTTCTATGAAATGGTAGAGGAGGCCCTCTAATCTCAAAATTTCCACCATGACTTGAGAGTGGTGTGGCTATCCAGAGCTTACTCTGCTCCCTGACGCTGCAGGTGAGAAGCAGCTTTAAGTAATTGTTGTTGTGGGAGCTCTGAGAGGGATGCCTCTAATCCCATGATTTCTTTAAGCCCTCAACACTGACAGCCCTGGACCATGAAATACCCATGGTCCCATGAGAGGCTGTGGCACCACAAAACCCACCTTTCTGGAAGAAAGCCAGTGGCAATCTGATGCGACGGGAGCAATCTAAACACTTCATTTTTGGCCTCCCTTTGCTCCAGTGCATTTTTAAACAAGTTCCACTTTTGTCATAAATCCAGATTTTTTTGTTTTTAAATCTGAGTGGTTGACAAATTTCATGGGTATTGTTGCATTTTGGGAGGAATATGGGGCAATCTCTGCATTGTGTTCCCATGCACTTAGAAATTGGGGAGTGTTTTCTGTAGTTCTGTGATGGTTGGCTTTTAGTCAGTGCAGTCACTGGGCAGCATTTGCTCCACATACCAAACTAGCTGAAGAAACACTGGTAATACCACATTCACAGATGGATTAGAAAATAAAGTCAGTGAACACTTATGTGACAGGCGCTCTCTGTTCCTCATATACTATTCCAGGAGAGTCATTAGCATAGATCATTAATTTCTCTGATTTTTGCTTCCACATGACAGCAGGCAGGTGCTTCAGGGTCTTGTCGTGTTGTTTTAAATGCTAATCTCACTGGCAGCAAGAATGATGTCTGTGGTTCTGATCCAAGAATATTTGTATTGATAACACACATGAGCCATTCTGTTGGCTGCTTTTAATGATTTAACAGGGACACATCAAACTCTTGTCATTTCCACTTTGGGTGGGGCTGTTTACACAGGGATGAAACAAACAGCAGCCTTGTGATCTTCTGCCAGTCTAATTCTCTACATCATCTCCACCCCAGGCTCTACGAGAACAAAGGAGAGGCCGACTTCATGGAGTCCTTGAGGAACCTTTTCACATCCTTTAATGACATGATGAACAGTAATTCAGAGAACACTGGCATGGTGAAGGTAGGCTGAGTATCACAAGTGCACACTATTGCTCAAACTTGGTGCCAAGAAATGTCTGCTGCTGGGGAATAGTAAATAACATCTGCTGTGTCAATATTAAATAAGTCTACTGTTTGCTTTGGGTACCATGCTCTGTAATTGGAGACGCATGTGTCTTGCTATATGTAACTTAATGCAGCAGCTTATTAGATTTTAATGTTGTGGTTCCTTCAGCTTAATAATGGTCTTTGTGTCCTGCATATTTGTTTTCTTCATCTTTGTCACATCTCTCTGCAGATTTTCTTGACCTATATTCATTTTTTTTCTCCATGTCACCTTAACAGTAGCAGAGCTCCATATAAAACCATTAGGTACATGAAAGAATATCTAACATAAAGGAATAGTTCATCATCTTGGGAAATATACTTCTAGTACAACTCATGTCTATAAATATAAAGCTACAGCCAGCAATTTGTTAGTTTAGCTATGGTGGTTTGCTAATGAATACAGTGTACTTTGTTTGTTTAATTCATACAAAGAGAAGAGTAAGAGCAAACATTATGATTTATTGAAAAATAATATTACAGGCTATGTCAAGCAACAGATTGCAAGGATTAAACAAATAGACCAGATATTTCCAGCTGAGAGCTTTATGGATGCTTGGTGGTATATTTTGTTTCCTTTGGACAGAGCCAGGGTAACTGTTAACTTCTGTTTCTAGTCTATAACGTTAAGCATATTTCTGTCCGAACCTAATCCGTGCCCAAGAGTTTGGCGTCTGAAGCCGACCTGGATCTGACAAGCTTGTATAATGTCCAAACCTGAGCAGAGCCCAACGCAGTTGAATCTGTATCGTTTTCCTCCTTGGTATTAAACAAAGCAGACATTTGAGTGTTTAGCTTGAAGTTTGACCTACAGGTCCCGTCCCAACCCGAACCTGGCCTGAACCCTCGGGTACAGACAGGTCCTGTTGGACTCGGTTTGGGAATCCACATTGTACTAATCTACTGTAGCATCATGCATTCTTTGCTGCACTGACCTGAGAGCATTACAGATGTTTGGCTCTAACTCTTGCTGAGAAAATGAATGTGTATTTTCCAAAATGTTGAACTATTCCTTTAAGATTAGGGACCAGCCTGGTACTTTGGTACTTTTTAGGTGCCAAGAAAAATGATTGAAAATCAAAAAACTGAATTACTCTGTTTGTCCAATTCTTAGTTTTGTTTACATATTCTGTAATCATAAATTAAGATTAAGGCAATTTTCATTTTAGACTATTTAATTTAGTTTTTGTAGCGCAGCTAGTATTGAGGCAACACCAGTGTCCAGCTTGAAAAACTTTAGTTAATTCTCACAGCAGACATGCTGTATTATTTATTACTTTAATGGTCAGTTAAGAGAGTTAAGTTTGTACAGCCCTGGCTTTTCAGATTTTTCGTCTGTCCACGCATTATGTATGTTTGTTCTGTGGCGATTTCTCTCCCTGTCTGTTTCTGTTTTTCCTTTTTCTTTTTCACTGTGACCTTGACTGTCCTGTGGTCTGGGGCTCCTCTGGCCTTCTGCTCTTTAGCTACTCCTTAAGGTATTTATTTCACTGCTTTTCTGTTTTTCTCCCCTATGCTCTTTTCATTGTTTGCATATCATTGTTTCTGACCCCACAATCAACGGCTCCCTATTTGGGGGACAAAAAAAAACATATCATTTTGGGTAATTTCTGCAGATACACTTAAACCACACATGTGCACACCTGTGTTTTTAGAGATGCCTTAATCACAGGATATGTGCACCTTGGCACACCTACAGTATATCCATGTGCACGCTCAACCATAGGGACGGATCAGGAGTCAATTATGAGTCAGTTGCTGTGTAATTGAGTGAGATATTAGGTTTACGGTCATTAAATTAAAAACTGATCTTGAGGAACAGGCATGAAAGTGGTAATTCTGCTCTCTTCCCAAATTTGCCCTTTTGAAAGCACTGACAGGTTGAAGCTAATGAGCAGCCCCATCATACCTCAAGTCTGAATCATGATGAACATCTGGACACACACATACACACACGCCAAACACCTTGATCAACACACAAACACTCACAATTGCATGGTTTTGGTAATGGAGTAAGAGAGATACTTCACATAGCATGTCCCAGCACAACAGGTGGGAGTTTAGTTGTTAAAATGATTGTTTTCAGTGAGTAAACGCAGGCAGTTGACCTATCAGAAAGAGCTAGGGATGCAGACTGTATCAAAGTCAAACAGCACTTTTTCAGTTTTCGGGGGCGGGGTACCTCCTTGCCTATCTAGCAGTACTTTGGGGGTAAAAAACAAAACAAAAAGCTAATAAAAGTTATTTAGGTAACAGATGAACAGGCAACAGGTCTTCATAAGCATTTTCTTGTACACACCACCAAAGAATATCTGATTAGTTGCATATTCAGGTTCAGCTCTAGCTGAGTTATGCACATTAAGGCAATAAAAATATCAGATGACAAAATATCTAATGAGATGAATTACTTAAAGCAGTATTGTATTTGGAGTTCACGACTATATCCTTGTTTGAAAAATAATTTTTCTCATTTTTTCCATTCACTGAGATCAGTAAAAACCTACTGCATTTTCTCTATCAATCTCATTTAACCATTGCTAATTACCTCTCACATATTTTCAGAAATAAACTGAGCAATCATATGCTGTGGATTGTAGCAGGTGATGTCCAGTGTGCTACATCTTAATGGCTAATCAGCTTCTATGAGACCGACTGACACTCGTGCTAATTTGCACAGATGCTGTATAAACACCCACCTTGGCCGCCATTTAACAGCAGCCATTTAGAGAGGGAAGTGTCAGCTCGGTTAATCCTTCCCATTATTTATGGATGGCTCTGTAATCAGCCACTGGGTGCACAGACTTGATGGCTTTATTATCGCATCAATGGGCAAGTGAAGATCCTATCTGTATCTATCAAGGTATCATTAGTATAGCTCTTGCTTTGGTTCAAGTTTATTTATTAGGAGTCTTAATAACCCCCCTGCCCCCAGCTGGATTTAATGAAATAAATTAAGACGTACACATTGGATGAGAATGTCACAGTGACCCACAGAAGGCAAAATGTGTTGCCTACTACAACTACGTGCATTGAAAGGCACATCATTTTCATCAGTGAAAAAGAGGAGGGCACAATCAGCTTAATTAGGCTACAGGACACATTTACACCGGACTACACACAATACAGCAGTTCTCACACTACTTGTGGAAAATACTGTATTATATAATGCAGAATGGAGTACCTTACTAAGTATCAATGACTAAACAAATTAACATGGAGATGAAAATAATCTATTTCTGTTGTTCTGGTAAAGGGGGCTGCCTTGAAGTACCTTCCCACCATTGTCAATGATGTCAAGCTGGTCTTTGATCCCAAGGAACTAAGGTAATATTGCCCTGCTTTATCTGCATTACAGTGATGCCTGCTGTAGACAATTAGAACCTGAGCTGAAAAAGCTTAGAAAAACCAACTGGACCAGGTTTTCGGGTTGAAGATGTTTTCCCTCTCATCCAAGAGGCTTCATCAGTTCTGCCCGACTGGCGTTGAGTTGGAGATATTTATCCCCTGAGAGAAAAGGGTACAGTGGTAGATGAGAACCTGTTATCAAGCAGCTCATACACCTTATGTACTTGTATGTCTTTCTGTAAGTTTTTCAAACAAGGGGTGTGTGGGTGAAAAGCTCCACAGTAGCTCATTAAAACAGAATGTATAGAAAATGCCCAGATTTGCCTTAAATGTCCTTTTGCTGGGGATTGAAAGGAGAAATTTTAAGTACTTTGATATTTTGAAGCATTTGATTGAATTAAAATTTCATGTCTCGACGTGTCCCTAACAAGTTGATGGGATATTGTGCCACAGTAAAGACTTAGAAGCACCATTTAATTTTGCGTCTGGCACTCTACCTTAGGCTGTTTTTTATTCAGCTATTCAACATTTGCTAGGTGTACTGTAATGGGCACTGGTTAACCATGCTCAGGTTGCCTTGGAAACCAAATGAATGCTCCACTCCACTGTTCCACTCAGTTAATGTAATGTTCAGCTAATGTTGTCCGCTATGAATGTCATCTGTAATAGCTTAATGCGTGTCTTAATAATATATGGCTGAAAGTGATGCAAGTATCACACGCTGATGTCCCTGTGGTACCAAAGTCCATCTATCCATCCTTCATCTATACCACTTATTCCTGAATAGGGTCACAGGGGTGCTGGAGCCAATCCCAGCTGACATTGGGCGAGAGGGGGGTTACACCCTGGACAGGTCTATCACAGGGCTGACACTTAGAGACAGACAACCACACTCACTCACAATCTCTCCTAGAGGCAATTTAGAGTCTCCAGTCAACCTAAGCTGCATGTCTTTGGACTTTGGGAGGAAGCCGGGAATACCCGGAGAGAACCCACTGGTACTAAATGATATATTTATAATGATGTTGAATAAAACAGGGCAAAAAAAAACTTGATAATCTAACCCAGAAGCAGCTCTCTGCTCCACTAAAGGTACACGTCTAGTCTATTTTTGACAGATGCCACTTCTGGGATGCTTCTGAAAAAAAGTTGAGCTCACCAAGCAGGTAGTGCTTATAGTCACATCACAACATCATAGATGCAAAATAATTATGAAGATAAATATATTTTTAACAACTAAAACACAGCCACAAATCTTTGACCCATCTTCCATAATGACTTAACTGTAGTCTTTTGTCTGTAGGCTACAGCACCATAAAGTCCGAAATAGGAACAATAAACGACAAACCACCCTTCACCCCCCCTCAAAAAAATTAACTACGTAGCCTACTTACCCATTGTAGAAACTCAGAAAACAAGGAAAAATATGCAAAAAATCTGTATCACATCAAGCTGCTCTGCTTCTGAGGTGATCCCAGTGGGATGAAGCCGCCTAGAGGACGGATCAAAACCATGTCATGTCTGAAAGATGGCAGCTCTAGAATTAGAAATCCTTCAGGATGGCGGCTTTGTGAAACAGAAGTAACATTACTACTGACATGTCTACTGAAGCCACTGGAGGTGGAGGTTGCACACTCCTACACAGGAGTTTTCACTTGTTTGGTCTGATTAGACTCTTGTCAGTGTTGTGTGGGTGTACAGACTGTGATCTCGACCTTGACTGTCTGTTTAGTTGATCCTATTAGGGAACTTTATCATTTCAAATATATAAAATAAACTTGAAGCTTGGCTAAGGTCAGCTTCATCACAAAAAGGTCTAATCAGCCAGAATTAGTGGATATATGTATTAAATATTTTGAGTTTCATATAGTTTGACGAAATCATCTTATGGAAAGGTCTACTTATGCTGAATATACAATACTGTACAAATACTGAATATGTTTCCAAAAGTATGCTTGTTCCTGGAATATTTTGTGAAAGTACTATTTGCAAGGTCAGTAATCCACAAGTTGTGTATATAGCTATACAATAACAGTTGATAATACATGATTAAATGTGCCAAGGAATGGGTGGCCGTTCATATGGAAGCTCAGTATACAATGTAAATGATTTAAATTAGATACTTATGCAATCAGAGGTAGCAAAATGTGTGGTAGTAAGCTGTCCTCAGAGTTCATTCTAGGTCAGTACCCCTGGGCTGGTTAACAGAACTCTAGCCAGAATATCTGGAAAGTACCTCTTTGTGTGTGCTGGTCTTTAATTGTATTTAGGATGATTGCTTGTGGTTAGAAGCAGTCCACCAGTCCAAGATGCCTCATCAGTTTGACCTTTTGTCTTTATTGTCCTGTCTCTGTAGCAAGCTATTCAACGAGTTCATCCTGAAAGTGCCTCTGGGTCGTCTGGTAAAACAGAAGCTAGACTGTCTGATTGACATTGTCCACAGCGATTTATTTACTCATCACGGTGAGAGCTCATCCACGCACGCACACACACACACACACACACACACACACACACACACACACACAAACTGTATTCAGTTTTTCATGCACCATCACTCAGGGTGCAGTAATATAGGCAATCACACACACCACCTGCCTCCCTTAGGCAGCCCGATGTGAGCTCACAGTAAAGGTCAATGGTGAGATGTAGTAGAATTTCCTCTTGTTGTCCAGGAGAGTTAAGCTTCCCCACAGCTAAAATCACCTGGACTACTCTATATCACAGTATTAGAATTCCCATCTACTCAAGTCTTCAAGCCTCAGCCCCTCTTCATCTGTTTTTTACTATTTAATTCTTTTTTTACTTGAGCGTTCATCAGGTAATTTGTTTTTCTTTTCCTTGTCTGACCCCTACAACACACTGTCACATACATTTACACCAATACTTTCCTAATACACTTTGGCACCATACTGTTATATATTTTGCCCATGTGGTATTCAGGTCAAATATGAAGGGCAGAAATGTAGCAATGATAAGTGAAAACCTATACCTCCAATCACCGCAGCTACGGTTGGGTAGCCTGCAACGCCATGCAGACGAGGCCCCTGTCACAGTGCCCCGCATTTTGCTTGTGGCAGCGACGCTCTGGGTTCAAGTTGACAGACGCATTCACTCTCACATACTGCAAATAAATGCAAAGTTCATAACCTAGTAAAATATCAATGGTGATTTAATGTGGCTGGAAGGAACAACACGTGTCTCATGGCAGATGACTAATGAAAAGGAAGTGGGCACCACCACTCTCTGCCTCTGTCATGATGTTCAGTTCAGTATGAATGAACAAAAATCAAAGATGAAATGGAATTTGTACAGTATGTAAAGGCAGATTTGTCCTATTGAATAGTCTGCTATTGAACATAACACAGCATGAATGTCTCTGCCTTCAGCTTAATGATCCAGTCTTTTCATACCTTAATAATATAAAATTGTCTGGTGTTTTGGCCAGTTTAGAGAATAAATGTTGAAGGGCAATGTTTATTGTGTGTTCCTCTGGTCATTACTATCAATGTGTTGGTACAGTTGTAGACAGACAAGGCTCCCCGATGCTCACGAATGGCCTGCTGATCAGCAGGAGGACTTATTGCTGTGATGTAGATATGTACTACCCCGCTGCTCGGTTCTCATAACAGCTCTGTGCGCTTGTGCTTTGAATATCTTCAACAGATTTTGAGGTGCATGTGTTTTCAAACTGTGCAAAACCAGGGATGGAGAAGGCTTAATTGCCAAGTAAAACTGGCCCCTCCACGTTAGTAACCAGCTGAGCTCCACTTGGGGGATGTTTTATTTCAGATAATGAGCACTGTGATGAGCAAATGACAGCGGTGCAATTTTAAGGTAGTCTAATCAGCTGTAGTACATACTTATGCTGCTGTTAGTTGTATCCTGATTCCCAGGGGGTTCCTGGCAGGTCCCCTTCTCAACCAATCCCAAAGTGAAATGTACTGGAATGCTTGGAGCAAATGAAAGCCCAGCAAGAGGCTTCTACCTTGATACTCAACACTCAGCAGGGTGTTTCTTAGTAGTCTCTGCATGCTCATCAATATCCACTGAATGTGCTCACTGAGGGTAGCGTTTTCTTTCCTAAATTCCTCTGCATGTTAACTGTTTCTGTGTGAAAGTATGTCCTAAACTGGTACATCTCAGTCCCCAGTGGGCTAATTTCTGTTCAAAAGACAACTTTTAGACAATAAAATGACTTCCCTTTCTCCCTGGGTTTCATCTGGATATTTGAAAGAATTGCTGTGTGTTGAATGTGATTGGTATGCATATGCAGTTTCCTGATGCAGATGAAAGCTTAATTAACTCGGAAAAGAGGGAAGTGTTTCTTTTTTTATTTTGGAGGCACAACATTGTCACTTTCACTGTTGATGATGCTAAAGGAGAGAGTGGAACAGGCACATAAATCACTTGCAAATGGGCTCATTGGAAGAGAACAAATATGTCAGCTGCTATGTTGAAGGGGAAAATCACTGTAGCGCCTAAAATATGTTTGCGCTGGAAGTTTGAGGAGAGCGCTCATGGCCTAGCTCGATAGTTCCAGTCTGCTTGTCCCGCTCCCACCCTGAAAGTATTGTGTGTGTGTGTGTGTGTGTGTGTGTGTGTGTGTGTATGAATATGTATGCTCACATACTGTGTGTGTGTGTGTGTGTGTGTGTGTGTGTGTATGTATGTTACTTCCTGGGTGTATTCTGAGTTTTAGAGGAGCTTCAAAGGGCACGAGGATTGAAGCCGTGTAAAAACAAAGCATTAAATACAATGTTAGATGCCCTCAGATAGGAGACTTACTTTTGTGTTCAGGTCCTGGAAGATTAATGCACATACACACACATATAAATAAAAACATTTGTTTTCCTTTGGGTAGAGAGCTTTATGCTATACTCCATTGTACCACAGATATTTCAGTGCAGACACAGTTGTCACTTTGTGTCAGGAATAGCTGTATGTCAAGCAGTCTCTCCACAGTACTTCAGACATTGGAGCTATTTACCAGTAATTTGTGGAGCTTTTCCAATTTTTTTTATTATTTTAAACTCAAAGTTTTTCATTAGCAAAATGGTCTGAAATGGATTTAGATGACGTCCTGCTCTGTCTTGTAGCACCATATTCAGGACAGATTGTCAACCTTGTGCACTAGATACAGGAAAGACGACCTTTTGTTAGTTAACCACCAGTGTGATATAGCATTTATTTATAATTGCTTATTGAAATGTTTTCCCAGTGCACTTTGTTAGCTTGCTATTGTAGTCCTGTTCAGATGGATGTGTGTCTCTGTGACCACTGTTCTGTAAACTTTAATGAAGATGGGAAAACAAACCAGGTGCATGTATGCAAGACCAACCAGTTTGTCACCTTCGTTAAGTCTTTTCTTTTGTAAAAGTAGACCGCAATGTTTTAAAACACTTCAAATAACCTTTATGTGGCTAGTGGACAATTTGCTACACAGTGTTGTTGGACCTTAATACATCCATACATCGGACAGTGTCACTCTTATATGATGACAGAAGTGGGTATTTCTCCCCTAACAACAGGGGAAGTATTGAGCAAATTGCTGCTTGGCACATAAAATACGAGAAGAAGATGACAAAATAGCAGGGGCCAGGGCCACTATCTATTGTAATGCACACTGGTTGACAAAAAAAATAAAAAAGGTTCAACTGGAAGAGTCTCAGTTGACTGACAGGTCTCTCGACTGATGCTGTGGCTCAGGAGGTAGAGCGGGTCGTTTCCTAACCGGAGGATTAGCGGTTCGATTCCCGGCTTGTCCAGTCAACATGTCGAGGTGTCCTTGAGCAAGACACTGAACCCCGGTGTGTGAATGCATGAGTGCTTGGGAGTGCGAATGGGTGAATGGCCGAATAATGTGAAAGCGCTTTGAGTGTAGTGTAAAAGCATAGAAAGGCGCTATACAAGTATAAGACCATTTACCATTACTAGTCGACCTTCAGGGGGTAGATTGGATTCATGTCCAATTCCTCTAGGTATTGTTTACAAAGAGGTCGTTGCAGTTCATGCTGTTTGTGTTGTGTCCTGCTCTTTATAATTAAGCCCTGGCAGTATTGACAATTGGCATAGCCTAATGTTTGTGTGGTTGTTATAATGCATAATGAAGTAACAAAAAATGGTTCCCGTTGTTTTGCTTATTAAAGCCATAATGTGTCGGTGAAGCAAAAAGATTGCATTGATTCTGAAGTGAAATCCGTCTCATGGCTGTTTAGAGCACTGCTGTGTTCCTGCCTTGTCATTATGAAGATTGGTTTTTGAAGAGTGTTGTTGTTCCTCTAGCCTGCCACAGTATTGATCACTTTCAGTGTGCTGCTTTTTTCCCCTTGTTATCTATTAAGATTGCATTTATATCAGCGTGCTGCTTTTGTGTGTGTGAGAGACTGTCAGTGCTCTGAAATGGGGTCAATTGAGAACTTGTATTTTTGCTAAGGCTTTAAATATGACACACACACAATCAGATACTCAAATGCCACTAAGATCAAGACTGCCTTGGGTTTACTTCATCACAGTACTTTCTGGCTTACCAGTGCTGTCCTTCATGTCCAGTACCCAACCAAATTCTCCACCCTGAGCGTATGGAAATTCACTTTTTGACATTGCTGTCAACATCAGCTGAGCTCTTAGACTTGGTTTGGTTGTGTGGAATAAATCACATAGTTAAAACTGTCTGACAGAGTTAGAAAGTTGTTTCTGCTTCTTTGCTTGCTATTTTAGGTACAAAGGGAACAAATTGTGTAACATTTAGCACCTGTAGCATTTGTGTCAACATCTTCATGCTTTATTTTTTTCAAAAAGCCAAGGTGTGAGATTCACACCAGTACAATTACAACTGTTTCCTGCTAGAGCAGGTGCTTTGATTAAGGGACAATGGGGTCAGTGTGGCCAGTCAGATCAGATTTTTCACAGTTGTACAGACGTATTTAGCTGACGTGTCAGGTCACTAGATGGGTTTTTTTTTTTTCTTGCCTGATATTTCAAGGGAGGTTGGTTGTGCTCTGAAGGTTTTTGTAGCTCTGTTTGGCTGTTTTTATGGCTGCTGCATTGTTTTACTGTAACTGGTCTAAAGGATTTTGCGAGCGTTTGCCGCTGTCATTTTAATAATCATTTTATAGTAAACATTATTGAAACTTAATCCTCTGAACTTGAGGAAACCATTACCAAGCTGTGATTGTGTTGAGAGCATATGCTGTACTGCCTTGTGCAATTTATCATCTGCTCCTTGTGTTAAGCGCCATGGTGAATGTGTGTATTTGGTGGCGTCCCTCCAGACTGCCGAGAGATCCTCCTGCCGCTGATGACAGACCAGCTGAAGTTCCACCTGGAGAAGCAAGAGGAGCCAAAGGCTTGCTGCCAGCTGCTTAGTGACATCCTGGAGGTGCTCTACAGGAAGGATGTGGTGAGGAATGCAACTCTACAGCTCTGTGTACTTTATATTTCCATCTTGAATAAATAGTAGCATACCATAACAGAGGGATTCAGGAGACCCTCTATAAATAGCACATTTGAACTATGGTTATTTCACTGATCAGCTACTAATCAGTGTGGTGTTCTTATTTATTTCATTGCCCTGTGTGGCCTGAAAGTAGCACATTTTACAGCAGTGTTAATTTACTAACCTGTAGACTAGGCTGTGCTTAGTAATTCATTGCTTAGGGTGGCCAGAGGCCATCTTCAGCACCATGAACGTGCTCAGAGGAATGTGGAGGTGAGCTCTGCTTTACACCTCAGTGTTTTAGGACCAGAGTAGATTGTTTTAAGTATAGTATAGGTGTTGTGTAGTATAGCGTGGTCTATGTGATGAGTTGAGCAGTCACTGAAGTCAGTCACAAAGCCAATTTTCAAGTCTGATAATCGATGAATCTCTTTATTGTTTTTCTAATGAATCACCTAATGGTTTAGTTAATAAAATGTGAAAAAATATCTATTACATTCTCAGAGCTTAAGGTGATTTCCTCAGATTGCAAAACAACCCCCCAAAATATTTGATTTACAATATATAAAACTGAAAACCGGAGGAGCTGAAAAGCAGAAAAACTGCAAATGTTAAGTATTTTTCATTAATAAATTACTGAAACAATTATTTATCAGAATTTTTTTTCTTAGTGGATCAGCTAATGAATTAACTACTGTACTTATTACTAAAATGACTTTTTTAACTGCAGCCCACATCCCAGGCATCAGCCTCTGAGCTCACCTCTGCACATAATAACACACAGACATTCACCAACACTCATCTGCTTCACTAGGTATTTCATCCTTTTTCATGCCCAGACTCCTGATGTCCTCCCTCAGGCCTTCTCAGATTCTCTTTACCATTGATCACCATGGCCCAGCCTCCCAGATTCCATTCTGCAAGGGATTATTCACCTCTCCCACTTGCTCTGGCTTCTTTACTCCTCACCCCTCAGTCACTACTGCTTCCACACACTGTCTTGCTCCCTCTTTCATATGTCCTGCTCTGCACACTTGAATGTGCATGTAGAAAAGGAAAAACATAGATATAAAGGAAACCACTGTGGTTACTTGTGTGCACTTAAGTTTTTAAGTGCTGTCCCTGGTAGGCTAGTGGTTAAGGGGCCAAATGTCAACATGCGATTCGTCAGTGTGACAATTTGCTGTGGCGACCCCTAAACGGGAAAAGCCGAAAGTGACTTTCACTTAAGTTTTTAAGTATTTCAACATGTTAAGCATTGTTGGGAATAAGGATCTAATTGTATATTCTCTCCTTAAAGATGCAGTGTGTGAGATTTAGTGACATCTAGTGGCGAGGTTGCGGCAAAGCTCAGTGTTCAACAGCCCTCGTAACCGTTACACAGTGATTACCTTAAATGTAGGACAAATTGCACATTCGGGAAAAAAAGTGCGTCTCACTTGACCAAGCAAGAGTTAACTTGACCACAGCGGGTTACTCAGCATGGACCATGTTTTAGCTAAAACCATCAAACAGAAACTTGTATTTAGGTTAATTGTACTTGTTAGGCTAAATTACTCATCCAACAGAAAGCAGGCAAATTCAACATCATTCTGGAAACATTTATCCCCTCATCAAGGATTTCCATCAGGGAATGGCCACATCAATGTTTATCCTCGTCTTGTGCTGTTGCCAGTCCCAGTTCTTTGTCTTTGCTTCTATGATGGTGGAGTTTTACACGGTCTTCCTTTTGCTTCTTCAAATTACAGTTCTTAAACTCACGGCAATGCTTCCTCTTGTTTCTAACACCACTACTTCTTCATCTTCCAAGCGTCTCCAAATCCAAGCAGCTACTTCAGCGTGAAAACACAAAATGCACGTTCTAGAGCCGTTGTGTTGTTTGTCCATTTTGGACAAATGCAGTGATTTT
This sequence comes from Monopterus albus, assembly GCF_001952655.1. NCBI lineage: Eukaryota > Metazoa > Chordata > Actinopteri > Synbranchiformes > Synbranchidae > Monopterus > Monopterus albus. The sequence continues at coordinate 3,847,948 of NW_018127949.1, forward strand.
TATTTTCTGGTGATCACACAATGAGAACAATTATGCATACTATAACCCATTTCTGCTAATAAGTTCTATATCTTGGGCACTGCACCTTTTAAATAGCTAGATTTAAACCAATAAAATCAAGACTTGGGTTTGTATTGGTACTTAATACAGTCCAGTATTTTTCTCTAAGAACACCGAAATCATTCAAAATGAATTTTAAACAGCTCAAGGTTTTGAAATAAGAAGTAGCGTTAATAACACAGACTGCAGAGCAGCAAAAAGACTGGCTGTGGCATATTACTCTTTTCTGCAGTTAAATTTTTCATTGTAACCTTATGTGCAGCATGACTCATGTAAATATCTGTTCTGTCAATGTGTTTCATTTTGGTAAATACCGAAAATGAATAATTTTAGTAAAAAAAAAAGCAGGAAGTGGACATCCTATAAGGTAGAATACAACATTATCACAAAGTATTTGACTGAAAAACTCTATGTAACAGTAAACAAGTTGTTTTTTTTTTTTACCCCCAAAAATACTTATCCTGTCACTGTCCTTCCTTCTCTATGTTGGTGTTTGATGTGCATTTGTTTCTGTAACTTTTTCAGGGTCCAACCCAGTGGCATGTGCAAATCATCATGGAGAAGCTGCTGAGGACAGTTAACAGGACAGTCATTTCCATGGGCCGTGATTCCCCTCACATCGTAAGTCTCGGAGTCTCTGTAATTATTGGCTGTAGACCCACAACTACCTTTCTTTCCATCTGTTTTTACCCCCCTGACTCGCACTCCATTTTAGAGGCTGGTGTACCACGATCAGCTTAACTCCCACAGGCCCGCTGCAACACTTTCATTCCAAAGTTGTTATTCAAAGTAAGGTCTACCTTAGCATAATGCTTTCACAAAACCTCCGTCTACAAGTGGCTTTGATCTGCTCCTATCTTTCTCAAGACAGTTGTTTGTGTGTCGGTGTGCGTTAAACTTGTGCAGTTTCCTGATTTCTTTTTTTGTGTATGTGTTTGCCTGTTTGGTGAGTCTGATCCCTATTGTATCAGAACATTTCTGATTTTCTTTGCTGTAATTTAATCACTGTCTACTGCTACTATTCTCTCAGCTAACAGTTCAGTAGCAATTAAGACACTTATCTGTCATCATATAAGTATGCCCTGTGACTGATATGCGAGGCAAAGCCTTCATTCATTTTCACGGGTCCAAAGAATCCAGGGAATGCGATCTTCTACATTCTTTGCCTTTCTAAAGCATCCTGATGATGTTTGCATTCAGTAGAGTTGCACACAGCTTGTGATGTGACTTTGAAATTGAGACTCGGGTAACCAGCTGATGTATCTTTGCCTAAGTTTTTATGATCATGGAGATTCCTCTGAGGGCACTTGCAGGTACTTTTACAGCCCACTAAAATACAGCTAAGATAGACATTTTCTCTGGACTTCAAGTAAGTATAGGGAATGGGTGGGGGAGGTAGAAGATACTGTTACTGGTTGGCGAAGCATCTTTTCTCCTCCCGTGTCAGGTTATTTATCATGTTTGTGTGTGCTCAGACACACAGCCGCCTCTTCATCTGGGGAGCAGCATCATCTGTTTAAATGGAAGCTTATCTTCTTTTATTACCAGTCACCGAGCCACACAAGTCGAGTGTGATTTAATCAAGCCAACAGTACCCAGCTTTATAACACACAAATCATCCTGTATGTTTGTGTGTGTGCTTGTTATGTCATAGCGCTATAATACGTCAGCAGCACTCGTCCTTTGTCCCCTGTGTCTTCTTTTTCATTCTACTCTTAATTTCTTTCTGCTGCAGTAAAGTGAGTTTGCATTGCAGCGATTCTGTTGCTGCTTTCTCTCCCTGTGTCTAAAGGTATTTCAGCAATGCACCAAGCTAATAGTGTAGATGTAGAGCTCTGCTGTGTAACTGATCGCTAACATAATGTAAAACCTAAGAAGCTGTGAGTTGATCTGGGACCATTCAGCTGCCCCTTTACTCCCAACCAGCTGGATGGAGGTGGTCTAGGGCCTCCACCTTAACCTGTCCATGTCTATAGGTCTCCTATCCATTGTTATGGTGGGGATACAAACTCTGCATTGTCCTGCCTGGCTTATGGTCACAGAGTTTGGAAAGTCTGATTTGGATAGAGGTTGTACACTAATAGGTGCAATGTTAGACACTGGACCAGCTGCCTTTGCGGCTCACCTTCTGCTCACTGCAGTGGGGTTCTTCTGATCATGTATTTCAAATATGAAATGCTACCACTTTGTCTAAAAGGCTATTATGAAGGCAGCACACGCAGGTCTCCTCTCGACTGTAATATACTAAGTGCATACATTTCACTGCCATCCCTGTGGTGTGGGTGAAATGGTGTTCTCTGCTTCCAGCAGTGGCTGCTGAATGGCGCTAAAACAGACATATACACAGCTTGATTTTATTGCTCTTACTGACCCATGCCTTTTGTCGGCCGCCTTATGCAGTGGGACTTAGAGGTCACATCAAAGCCATTTCTTTGAAAGCACTATGGCTCTTTTACTCAAACACTATACATTATGTAATACTCGGGACATACGCTGCATTTAAATAAGTTCCTGAAATCATTATTTAATGATCAGTAAGGTTGGTGTAATTTTTTATTTTTTATTTTTTAGCAGCTATGAAATCCAGTTGGGGCTGCTAGAAGTGTCCTAGCTTTCTAATCAGAAGGCTGTTGTTGCCACCTCTGGGTACTGCTGTCTACTCTGCAGGCAGATTGTGTGCTGCTGCTCACGCAGTACCGCAGCCAACCACCGACCTTGTTCTTCAGAGTGGCAGCCTCTTTCATTTAGATTTATGCATTAACGTTCTACCCTGCCTCCTGCCTCGCTTTCTCTCTCTTTCTCCGTTCTCCTCTCTCCTGGAGGTGGCCACAGAATGTTGATGAGAGTAATCACAGTGAAGGCCTGGGGGCGTTGGTCTTGTTGTGTGTTGTCACTGCAGTGTTACATCTGGTAGCAACTTAAGTACAGCATCATTGTACATTTGCAGCGCTAAACATCCCAGCAGGCTGTATATTCATGTTCACCCTCACACAGGTTGAGATGGGTTCTCGTGATATTTACTTTAGGATAGTAACACAAACATTTTCACTGTCCCTGCTGAAATTACCAGGTCTACCTTTTATACCTTTGAATTACATTTTCTTTAGTTTAAGCTTGTGAAAGAGCCCTGCAGCGCAACATGGATTGGAAACTGCAGCAGGGAAATCAGTGTTAGTTTGATGTCAGCGTTTGTTTTGTACTTTTAAAACACCAACAAAACCACTTTTGCATAGTTACTTGTGCATTGTGAACAGCTAAATGTCAAAACTGATATTGCATACCCAACACACCTGAGGAGAAATTGGAAGCATTGCTAGACACTTGGCTCTACCTTAATGCTGTCCACATGACCCACTGAACTTTTCTGTGCTGTAGTTATAAGGAGTAACTGACAAGAGGGTTGAGGTGATAGTTGGCTGTAGTGCTTTACGGTTATCCTCTCAACAAGTAGGCTGCTGGCCAGCTGCAGGGGCTAGAGCTTTTTCTTTGCTGCATGCACTCACTGATGGAATACACTATAAGGCAACACAGCCATCTCGGTGATATCCGATCAGACCGGCATTCTCGCCTGTATCTTTGGCTCTTTGTATCACTCCCTTTATCTTTCTGTGTGTGAAACTGTTTCTGTTTAAATATTTCTCTCAGCATCTTCTTGCTTCTCTCTTTCTCCCTCTCTCTCTCCTGATCGCCCAACTGCTGCAGAGCTCTAACAAAAAAAAAAAAGAAAGCTTAGTGAGATATGGCACTGCATCATAATGCCTCAGATGTGTACTTATCACTCACTCACTGCACCTCTTCTCTCCTCTCCTGTGCTAAAACTTTGGCTGAGTGTCCATTCAGGTTTACTGACTCTGACATGTGCTCACTGTCAACACTGTCATTGCTTTCAAATCACAGAGGACTGTGGTGAAAGGGTGTAAGTATGTGAGATGTGAGGCTGCACTGGGCACCCTGTTTATATACTGGTAGTGTGCTGTAAACATCCACCAAAGGGAAGCCCCTGTGCTCCTGGTCTGGGTGAGAAGAGGGGCTCAGTATTGCCCATGAGCATCACTGGCTTCATGCATCTGTGTGAGCATGACTTTGCATCTCTCAGGCATTTAATCAGCGTTTTGTCCCCAGTGGTACTTCTTGGTTTTGCGTCACTGCTGGTGTGTGTCAACTCAGGCCTTACGCATTACGGTTATGCACACTGATCCACGGACATGCCTGAAAGGCCTTTAGACAACATTTAAGTAAAGATGGTAAAGGCAAGGATTTTGGCTGCTCAAGTATGTTCAATTTTTTGAAAAGCAAGGTACCTTTCTAGAAATAGTGAAGATTCACACATCACACAAACCTGAGAATTGAATCAAACTCTCAGCCCATGACTTGATACCCTAATCTGGGTAAACCAACCATGTAACTTGTGTGTCTGATGATGAAAATAACATCCTGTGCTCTGTAAATGACACTCAGTTTTTTCATACTAGAGCTCTGGAGATGTCTATTTTTATTTTTCATATTGTGCATATTAAATCTTTTTCTTTAAGAAACAGTATAAAATACACAGTATTGCACATAATAAATCAATTGCACTTCTTTAAAGTACAGATAAACATCTAGTTCTCTCTCAATGCTACAGTAATAACTACTGAAAGAAACCAACCCAGCATGTACAAGAGTGGAGTTGTGAATCACATGGAGCCAACAGAAAGCAACATGTTGCAGCTTTTGAAGGTTAGATCAGCGATGCCTAGTAGCTTGGTAGGTATTGTTGTAGAGTAGATCAAGATATTTCTTTTATGCCCTTGAAACCACTTTGGCACGTTTCCTGTCTTTTGGGGCAGTGTTTTTGGCTTTGAGAGTGACTTCGGTTTTACAGTGCTGCTGGCTCTGTTACTTTAATGCTGCTTAGTTTTAGATGTTGGCAACTTTCCCACTCATTAAAATGGTATTAGCCCTGTTTTATGCTAAACAATGTATATTCATCTATGGTAAATGCAAATGTTATTTTGGCTTTACATTGTCTTTGAACCCTGTATGGCATTACTACTGACTTTTCGCTTTATAGTCAAAAACATGGGACGATAACCCTAATTTAAAAAAGGAAAAGAAAAGAAAAAATGTTGGCATTTTCTTTAAAATTTGTTTCCTGAAAAACTAGAAAATATTTTGCAAAATCCCAAGGTTGTAAAAAGCATGCAAGGCTACACGCCTGCCACCCTGCACTGAAGAAGCCCTGGTTGTGGTCGTAAGCAGTACATTTCATTCTTCTGGCTTGGTTCCAGTAGCTGTCGTAGTACTGATTCCCTCTTTTTTTTTTGTTTTGTTATTGGGCTTCAGTGACCATCTGCATTGTGAGGTTAGTAAAAACTAAGTTGGATGTCTGAAATGGAATTCAATATCAGAAATTATTTACCTTCTGTCTGCTGCAGTTTTTGATATGCAAAGCCCCCTTCACTGCAGCTCAAATATAGTCCGCTAAACCTTGAAGTGAATGTATATAGATATATTTTTATATAGAAAAAAGTACATTGAGTTCTAACTTTGTGGATGTTATTAGGAAAATAAGTGTTATTTATTCATTCTTTACTTCAAAGTCAGTCGATTTGAAGGAGACATGTTGGCGATGGATAGAAAGTTGATCATAGACCTCCAATAAACATCTGTCCCTTCTTTGTCCTGTAGGTCTCTTCTTTTATGAATGTCATAATTACTAGGTAATCTTCACTGAGTTAATACTCAAAATATTCATTTATTCTGGAGAAAATGTATCCTGAACAGTGTTCATTGTGCTTTGCAGTACGATGATATGCTGTTGATGTAGACCTCAGAGCATTGTTGTTGTTGACTTGCCAGCCTCTCCTGGAGGCTGGGAAGACAAAGTCCCAACAGGTGAATAGAAATGTTATGTTCGCTGAACCACTATATAATAAGACCCAGTAGATGTCAGCTTAAAAAAATATATGCAAATTGACAGAAGGAAATCAAATTAGTCTTCTCACCTTGCTGATCTCCAGATATGTTGTCCTGGTGCAATTTCACACTCTGTTTGATGAAATTAGTTCAAAATAACTCTGAATCCATTTTTGGTAAGCATGAGATTTAGAAATCTTCATGGAATCCACACTCGTGGCCCCTTACACATCCTGTCATTTCTAAGAGGTTTAGTATCCAGTGGTGGAGCTCTCCATTAATACTGGCTACCAAGTTTACAAAAAGCCAAGGAGATGGTGATAAAACAGAAGATGGATAAACCAAAAAATATCGATGACCAGATGGGTACGTAAATCCTAGCGGCAGAGGAGGTGGTCCTGTGTTTTCACAGGAACCAAAGTTTCCAGCGAGCATGCTTCTTGGTTTCAGCTTTGGACTTGCGTTTTGGGGTGGACGTGAAGGCCTCCTGGGGGTAAGGCAGGCAGGCAAAATGGGCATCCTCTGTGGGGCAAAGCCTCTTCATCAGCGGCTGCAGCTTGTCCTCCTGCTGCTTGAAGTCCAGCTCAACACTACCTCAGAGAAACAGACACACAATCAGCTCAAACACTAGATACGTTCTTGACACCAATGTGCCATTACAGTACATGCTAAATATTATCATATAGTTATTTTATTTAAATGGATTTAACAGTAGCCTTCTTTGAACAGGCTGCAAATGTAGCAATTATTTGACTACTGGCTTATATGTGATAGATTTGATTGTGTATCAACACTAAAACCACTCATTCTTCTTTCTCCATCATGCTAATTTTAATTTCAGTGTGTTTTGACTGTCACATTGACACTATAGGCATATTTTGTGACCTGTTCTCACTTGACCCCCATACAGCACTGCTCAGCTTGGCAAAGCAACCTACGCTTGTCACTTTCTTCATCTTTAGTTCCCAGTAAAATGTCTCAACACACACTGTTTTTGATTGCATCTGGCTCTCCGCTTTAGAGGCTGGCGCTGCTGTTTCCGTCATTTTTGTTATTTGCATTCTTATTGTGATGCTTAAAGCTCAAGGGAAGCCCATTAGTATTTTCCCCAGTGAGGAGTGCTGGGTCACTGGGAAGTGAACTTAAGATCATTTGCTTTGCTAAAACAGATCAGAGCCTGAGTATTGATGTGAGTCTTTTAGGATATTGTCTTATATCCTATTGCTTTTACAACAGCAAAAGGCAGTGGATTTGCCAAACAATTTAATTTGATTTGTGGAATTTCCTGCACACGCACACACAAACCGTGTTCTCCATATTTCCACAGGGTGCTATGGGATTTATCTGGACCATGCATCGTTGTAATCCCACACACGTCTGATTACTAGGTTCTACTAAATGAAACTCGGATTACAGTTTCAGCTGCAGTAGTACAGAAGGACTTTAATCTGCTAAAGCTTTCTCCAGCCTCTAGTCTGAGTTGGACACCAGGGGACTCTGATGGAAAGACTTACATAATAGCAACGGGATCCACTTCATGAATACTGCAGTCTGTTTGCTTAGAGGCTGTCATTTACCACTGTGAAAGATTATACAGTGTCAAGGTGAGTTAGGCAGTAAGCTGCCTGCTCTGTTTGAAATACAAGGCATCTGCAACAGTCGTGCTGTTGCAATCCTAAGTCATCTTTATGGAGGTTTTAGAAGAGTGACTAGGTCTCTTTTTTATTTATTTATTTTTTAAATCAATCAGCTTTACTGGCCAGGTGTGTCAGACACACAAGGAATCCAACTCCAGTACAGTGTGTATGTTCAGATCTACATGAAATACAATTTCATCAACTACTGGATGCTGGTAATGATTGGTATTCCAGGTGAGCTGTATGTACAGATGATTGTGAACCAAGCACATTTGTGTGAACCTGACATGGAGCTCAGCTTCAGAAAAAAACTTGCAGTGCTCCTCAAATCTTTTTCTCTTTGGCTCAGTATTACTTTTTAAATCACCAAAATGTAATTTTTGCTTTGAAGATTCAGAAAAGTAGAGTACACCAATTAATGCCCTTATGCCAATTGACCCACTGCATCTCTGTTGCTTAAACTGTCTTATGGCATACAACTCGTCCAAAATTCAGCAGCCAGGCTTTTAGCAGGTGCCATGAAATAAGACCATTCCTCATTTTAAGCCAGCACTGGTCTACAATTGAATCTTCAAATTTCACATAACATAAATGAATTGCCTCCAGAGTACACTGGAGGCCTTCATCCCGTGTCTTAACCCCCGAAAGTGCCCTTAAGCCTGCGGATAAGATTCTCTCACTTCCAAAACCCCACCTAACTTTGAAGCATGATTGAGCTGTTGCAGATTGCCTGAATTTATTTTAAATTCCTTTGCAAAAGCATTCGCTATATATACATGTATATGCATTTACCTGAGCTTTTATTATTTATTCTGACTGATTTTGTCTTAAATTTACTGGATTCTTTTTATTAATCTCCTCTTATTATATTGTAATATTCCATAAAAAAGCTTTGACACCAGTTTACAATAATGCTTTCCCTTTAGTCGGGCCCAAGGGAACTGAGCTACATGTGGGAATGCAGCGCTCAGGCTCATGAAATATATATATATATGTCTTCTGAAGTCAATCTCACATTTTAACCAAAATTCATGGGCTACAAAATTAAGTCCCTTCAGCTCAGATAACTATAGTTAGGCAGCATCAAAGAATTCTGTGATCAACAGCCATGCGTTTGTCAGAGTGTAATGAGTGGTGTGTGCCGAGTATTTCATTGTGCCTTTTTTGTCTTCTAAGAACCTTTAATTAATTCAAAGTAAAGTCAGAGAGAGAGATCTTTACCATGTTTTGGGTATCATTTGGAAGTACTGTAACGTAATACTGTAACAAAAGCGTGCTCACACACAGTGATAGTATTTTAGCTGCTCTACAGCCTTTGATGCTGCTGAGACTTGCTGTTTCTCATGGCTACAGGTTAATGTCTTGGATAGAGACCCAGATATTTAATTATATATGTGTGTGTGTGTGTGTGTGTGTGTGTGTGTATATATATATATACAGTATATCACAGAAGTGAGTACACCCCCTCACATTTTGTAAATATTTAAGTATATATCTTCATGTGACAACACTGAAGAAATGACACTTGGCTACAATGTAAAGTAGTGAGTCTACAGCTTGTATAACAGTGTAAATGTGCTGTCCCTTCAAAATAATGCAACAGACAGCCATTAATGTCTAAACCTGTGGCCCAGTCTCCGAAGGGAGGGGATCATGCTCTGCTTCAGTATGTCACAGTACATGTTGGCATTCATGGTTCCCTCAATGAACTGTAGCTCCCCAGTGCCGGCAGCACTCATGCAGCCCCAGACCATGACATTCCCAGCACCATACTTGACTGTAGGCAAGACACACTTGTCTTTGTACTCATCACCTGGTTGCCGCCACACACACTTGACACCATCTGAACCAAATAAGTTTATCTCAGTCTCATATGACGCTGAGCCTGGGCACTCAACTTCTTTGGTTGACCATTGCGAGGCCTGTTCTGACTGGAACCTGTCCTGTTAAACCACTGTATGGTCTTGGCCACTGTGCTGCAGCTCAGTTCTTGGCAATCTTCTTGTAGCCTAGGCCATCTTTATGTAGAGCAACAATTCATTTTTTGGTGCCATGTTGAACTTCCAGTGACCAGTATGAGAGAATGAGAGCGATAACACCAAATTTAACACACCTGCTCCCCCTTCACACCTGAGACCTTGTACCACTAACGAGTCTCATGACACCAGGGAGGGAAAATGGCTACTTGGGCCCCATATGGCCATTATCACTTAGGGGTGTATTCACTTTTGTTGCCAGCAGTTTAGACATTAATGGCTGTGTGTTGCATTATACAAGCTGTATACTCACTCCTTTACCTTGTAGCCAAGTGTCATTTCTTCAGTGTTGTCACATGAAAAGATATACTTAAATATTTACAAAGTGTGAGGGGGTGTACTCATTTCTGTGATGTACTGTATATATGGACAAAAGACAAGGAATGTCTATCTCTCTAGATTAATCAAATTCAACATTACTCAACTTGACCAGTGACAGTGCGGTTGGACATTTAGGTGTATTGTGCTAATAGCACCTCAAGCATCTAGTCTCAACTAGAGATGAAGAGGGGGGATTAAGAGGTCTGGCGAGCTTGCTTCTAATTCCACACCAAGATTTTTTTAATTTTTGAGCTTCTTGAATCTTCAGCCTCAGTCAGTGCAAAAAGTTAATTATTTCCCATGGCAACTTTTCACATATGCAGTAAGACTCGAGTCCGAGTGGTCTGTCCTTTACCGACGAGTCCCAACCGCAAATGCCAATTAAACATGTCAAATTGGCAGAAAAGCTGGCATCAGGGACCGGTTAGTACTGTTGTACCCGGTACTTTTTACCATACTGACTCTGAGAGATGAGACAGTCCAAGTAACTTCTAAACAGTGCTGATTTATTCCATGAACACAGGCAAAAATTAACATTACACGCTCAGGCATCTTGCACCTCCATCCTGCACGCAGGCAGATGTAAGATGAAAGACCCTGAACCCACCAGGCCTATACATTATATCCCCTCGGTTGGGCTAGCCCCATACTACACAGAAAACGTCAACCGAGACGTCTCTGTTGCCAGCTTTGCAGCTGGTCATAGCAGTAGTCAAAACATGAAGCAAATCAATGTGTGTGTGTGTGTGTCTGTTGATTAAGTGGTGTGTAACTAAAAACATTCTCATGACCTCTAGTAACATGTCGTGATATTAAACATAAGAACATATTATGGCTAAGGCTACAGTTCTACACGTCATAATAATAATATTAAACATCCTGTCTGCTGACAGTCATCAACTCTTCTCTCTAGTTATCCTTGACCAGATGTACCCTGTAGAAACTCATAAGCATGACTAAGCATTTAACAGTCTAACTAGACATCCTATCTCCACTAAACATTTCTAATACATAAGGTATCTATCTAATTTCTATCTGACTAAAAATACCTAACAGTACCAACGGTGCAGGACACGCCAGGAGGATGGGCCCTGACAGATGCTCACTGACAGCCGACTGTTGGCTTGGTGTGTTTTTGCCCCTAAACACACTTTCTTATCAGTGCACATATTTGAACAATGTATGGATTTGTGATCAGGTACCAGTCTGATCAGGACTGTCGTCCTAGTAGCTGTTTATTGCATCTTATCTTGTGTAGCATTTAGTGAAGCTGAATCTATTCCTTAATTAAATTTTCTGCCTTTATATAAAAAAAAGCTGCTAGAAGTAAAGTTGCCTGTAGCTTGGGAACAGCAAAGTAAGGAAACTTAAATGTCACTTGAAAAGGAAAAAATATCTCCATAGCTTTGTTTAAAAAAGGCAAAGTGAAACGATAATCATCTTATCTCTGAAACCTACTGAAAAGGCCTTTTAATAAAAGACTTATTAATCTCTAGCCAGCCCAGTTATCCACATCTCCTTATGAGACTGTCACAGACCCTTCCGAATCACTTCACATTCAGATTTTTCTGGTTGAAAGTAAAAAGCGAAGCATTGTTGGTGTTCTCCTGTCCACTGGCTGCCACTCCCCTGAGTGGGTTGTTGGCTTAGAACAAAGTGAAGAAGGCACTTTGGACCTTGTCAGTCTTTAACCTCTCTCACCCACTTGTTCTGACTTTTGATTTTGTTTCTCTCCCACTCACTCCCACTCTTTTTGTGTTATTTTCCTGCTCTCCAAAAAGTCTGTGTAAAAGGAAAAAGAAACGTGTGCATTCTCTGTACCATATATAACCCCTCACTTCAGCTCATTCATTATCATACACACTTCTCACCTGCCCTTTACCCCACTTCAGACATCAGTGAATCTTTATCTCTCATTGTCTCCTTCCTCCTCTTGCTGTCGCCCTGTTTCGCATTCTTGTCCCGACTTCCTTTTGTTCCCTTATCTTCCCTGGGTGTGAATGTGCTTTCCTGACTGTCCTCTCTGTCCCTTTGCACTGTCTGTCCTATCAAGGATCACTTTTGTAGCTATGGTAACCAGCTTGCCACCATGTTGGAAAACATCATTATGCTTGCACAAAAAAAGAGATATCTTCCCTCAGCAGAGTCGAGCGGCAGGACAGCCATGGTGCTCAATTTCCATATGTTTATAATGTAATCAACTCGTCAGCCTTTAGCAACGCTTAATTGATTTTCATATCCTTGCACAGTAGATTGGTGAGTTTTTTGACTTTTTAAATACCCATTCATTTTATTTTTCACTGTTTGTACAGTATCGTGTTATTCATAGAATGTTTTGCCACCAAATAGTCCATCCATTCATTATCTATTCCATTCATTATCTATACCACATATCCTGAAAAGGGTCAGTGCATCACAGGTTTGACACTTGGAGACAGACACCCACACACACTCCTACAGGCAATTTAGAGTCACCAGTCAACCTAAGCCGCATGTCTTCAGACTGTGGGAGGAAGACAGAGGACCCAGAGAGAACCCACACAGGGAGAACATGCAAACTCCACATAGAAAGGCACCGGGTTGGTCGGGGATAGCTGCAGGTGCCTCTGTCCGAATGAATTGCAGGACATGCAAGCAAATGACAAAATTGAACTGATTGGAAATAACTGCAGGGCATTCTGAACAATGGTAGCTATTGGTTGGGGACCTCTGCAGTCGACTTCTTTAATCATAACCACTTAAATCTATTTCCCTCTTTGATTAGCACATTAGCCCGTGTAAATGCAATGTGAGGAAAATGAGATCACAGGGTTTCTGCAGCAAGACGCATCACGACTTAATGCCTGTGGTCTTGAAATAAGTAGAATGCATTTCAAATCTCCAGGTTTTCTGCACCATCCTGTCTCTTATTTTCTTTTTGTGTGTTTAGCTCTCATGCCTCCCCTCTGCATTTTGTCATTCCTCTCCTTTCCCCACCTTTCTCACTAACAGATGTTACATCACCTGGTAAGATGGAATGAATTGCAGTAATCTTTTCATCCCTTTCTCTTCTGTTCTGTTTCAATGTCAAGCACATTGTATTAAGCATCAAATCCCCAGATTTATTTGAAAACACACAGAAGAAGATAACATATTCTGGAGGAAGTGAGATTGAGAGAGAATGTTACCAAGTGAGAATGAAAGAAAGACAGTTTATGGTGGTTTCAAATGAAGCAAGTAGGACCAGACAAGGACAAGAGACTATAGCAGCTTGTGAATTCTGTTTGAAGTTTATGTCCATAGACTACAGCACTGTATTGATCCGGTGCTGTTGTTATGCTAAGGATGGCATCTGAGATGATGCCATATGCTCTTGGACAAATTGATTATGCTGAAGAATGCATGGCTGGCTCCTTACCGAACAGTGTTAAAATGATTTATAGAACCATATGTCTGCTCCGGTCATGAGACCAGCTTCATCATAAACATGAGTTGGGGTTTGGCTCTGGCTCAAAGAAATGAACATACTCGCAAAAAATCCTAATGAATATTGTAGGTAGCTGTTCTTCCCACATACACTGTTTCTTCCTCCCTGTGTGCTCTGCTTTCCATCCTGGGTTCCTCCACCTCCAGTGAGGTTGTTTTCATGGAGATCTAAATAATTAGATTGCCTTTTAATCCTCCTGCCTGTGTGAATACAACTGCTATATTCGATTCTGTGTCCAATCAGCGCCATTTAGCATGCCAAGTGAATCTCTTTAAAGGAAAACTCGGGTCAGTTTAACAGATTTCAAGCCATCTTCAACCACATAGAAATATATGCCCTTTATCAAGTTGAAACCCTGCCAGGCGCTGGCAAGGTTTTTCAAAAATGAACCGTCTATTTTGTATTGAACTTTTCTGCACTTCCTCCACAGATGAAGCGTCTCAATTGATTGCGGCATATCTGAGAAGCCAAATGTGGCGTTGTGATGTTAATATAGCACCTGCCATTGTGTGTTCACACTTGGCACCGAGCTAGTTAGTGGACCTATCTGACCTCACTTTGTCTGTGGCACTATATAATATTCACACTGTTTCTCTTGGAGGATTTTCAAGTTTTTGAGACAGATATGTTGGACAACCCAGTGACACACATGTATAATAATTGGCTCACAGTCAATCAGCCACACTTAATCATAGCTTTTACTGTAGCCTGCATTTTGCATATTTTAAACTCTCATTGGTCAGGGAGAAATATTGTACAGTGTAAATGAAACATCTCTCCCAACACATTAGTGATCAGTATAGGTATACTAATAGCTGCAGAGAATATCTTGACAAAAGGTTGCTCATGTGTATGTATATATATATATATGTGTGTATATA
>NW_018127949.1:3862281-3866621 GCF_001952655.1 Monopterus albus
TTTTTGTTTGTTTGTTTGTTTTTTCAGACATGTTATCACACTGCAGTTTGTGCTCACAGGTTCAGCATCTACTCAGGCTGGCACAGCAGGATAAGCACAGCTGGTCTTTACTCAGGCAGACAGAGCTGAGATGGAGAATAGGTCGACCAGAGGGAGCAGGGCCTTCTCTTTCCAAAGGTCAAATCACACAGAGTTCACATTAAATATGGTGCTGACTAATTTATAGTACCAGATGAGTTCCAGTCTCAGCAGTACTATTTCATCCATCCTTTAAACCTGTAACCCAACCTATTGCCTCGTGATTCCCCTATACCGCGTTGTGCTCTTTTGGTGTCCTTCACATCATGCGCTATAATTCAGCTCACAGTCACCTCACTTCATCTTTGTGTGACTGGATTGCTGTAAAAGCAGCTGTTTTTGTTGTCCGTCCTGCGGCTATGTTTGGGACCTGCTGCGATTTAAACACACTTCACTTTACAGCATTAATAACCTTCCTCAACTTAAACATCAGAGAGGACAGAGCTGTGCCCTGCTTCTTCATTTTGAAGCACCGATTGAAGTTTGACCAGAGTCGTATAAGTTATTGAGAGCATTAGATTGAAAATGATTTAAATGGGTGTTCAGAGGCAAAATGCCGCCTGAGTGGAACAGCAGTGTCCACTAAAAACAGTTTTATTGATTGCCTCTCACCCTCCTATGCTTTAAATCTCTTTTCTTTCTCATCTTTCTCCCCCTCCTGTTCTTTATGACTGTTAGAATCATACTTTTTTAAGCACCAGCCAGGTAAACAGCCAAGACGCACATGCACATATGCACATACAGGTTGTGTCATGCAGCTGTGAACAAAGGGCCCTCATGGGGTAGACCGTCAGTCTCGCTGTGTATCAAAGATGAATGCTCAAGTCTAACAGATGTTTAGAATATGCAAGGCATGGTCATAGGTCAGGGCCACCATGACTTTGACCCCAAACAGTTTCACCTCAGCGCTGTAACTGATGCTTTAGTTGACCAAATAGCTGCAAAACCACTGGCATTCCCATCAAACAAGCTAAACTAAAGCAGTGACTGTCTGATATCTTTACTGGGTGTTAGATAAATTAAACTGAATTTGAAAGTATGCAGAGGCTCAGTTGACTCGACAACAGCATAAAGTGATATTTCATGATGTTGGGATGGTAATTAATTGCACCTTTTTTTTCAGCACCGTGCTCCCTCACTCTACAGTATGTATCGTCTATCTTTTTAGCTGTTTCCTTTTGTCTCCGAACCCAGCTAGCTTCATTTCTCCTAAGCAGTCTTCAGTGAATGAAGGGGTGTGCAGTGACAATAGGAGAGTCAGACAAAGATGTATAGATTCAGACAGAGAGCATAGTGTGTAAATGTCACATGCTCCCACATGCTCATTAGCAGCATCCACATTAGTCTTGCACGCCCTGCTCCTTCCCCTCCTCCCTACCATCTCTGTTCTACCTATTCACTTTTCCTCAAGGAGAAAGGACAAGGCACATTGGGATCATCGTGTCTTTGAAGAGGAATGACCACTAACCTGTAAATAATGCATGCGCTGTTCCGGCATGTGTCACAGTTCGCTGTGTCCTGTCCGGTTCGATAGGAGAGTCTGCAGGGAAGATAAGAGCTGTGAATGAGTAATTATAGGACTTGTTAAGCAGCTCTCTTACACCTTCCTTTCTCATCTTGTTTGTCATCCCTCATTAGCAGGACCAGAGTAAATGAGGGTGACGAGGAGTCACACTGCCCTCCCGAGTGGCCCGTGTCCAGCAGCAGGACAGAAAGAGCACTGTGTCAGCCATTAGATGTGGCTGACTGATTGGAAGTCAGATATGACAAAGTGGTACACAGGAAGAGTTTCTGGGCTGCAGTGAAAAAGTTTTCATCAGGGACTGTTACCTTACAACGACATTACAAATGCTCTCAAGAAATAATAATAAAAAATAGGCTGCAACCAGTCATAGGTTTCATTACAAGCAAGCATGCAAAAACCTCAGAGCCATTCCCCTTAGTCTGATATAAAACAGAGAAAATCAGTAAAGAGTTGTTTATTCTTTTGTGACCAATCAATAAATTGAGTAAATGCATCAGGACTAACAATAGGTTTTGACTGTTAGTCAAAGTATTTTTTCTTTATTTGTTCACTATGAGCAGCTACCTGTGTTATCCCCCAAGATCAAACTTTTTTTACTCATACAAGTGAAATGTTTGGGTTGTAAAACTTACAGTAAGGTTTATCTTCAGTAAGAAGGTTTTTAATAATCATTTGTAAAAGCAAACAAAGTTAGAATCATTTGTAAGTGGAATTGATCCTCTAAGATGATACAGTTTCACAGTTTTGCCTTTAGGCTATACAGTCGGTTTGTGTTAATTTCACTGTGATACACATTCACCAAATTGACATTAAAACACATCAACCTATCTTGTTTTTTTACCTGTTGTCTCAGAGATAAAATATTGAACTAAGTTCCCATTATAGAGCCTATTTTTCAAGGTGCAGCTTGAGGCTCGAATGGAACTGTTTGGTTATATGCATTAAAGGAAAGGATCAATGGCGTTCTTATTGCATTAGCATCTGGGAATGTGCATATTGATTGACAATGAGTGTTTCTTCTTGAAATAAATAACGCATTACAGTAGACACACTTCGTTGATGATATGGATAAGATGGAAATCCTTTGGTGTTTTTGATGGTGGTTTTTATTATCTGGACTGTTGACACACGTCAGGCTTTCTGTAGCCGTTATTTACCGGTCCACCTCACTCCTTCAGAGGTTAAATTGAGTCACACATACAGTAGTAGCTACCAAGTACAGCCATTCTCCCACTAAAGCAGTATTGTAATTTGATGGAGTTATTTCAAGGTGTCTCTTATATTTGCTGAATGATTTTGTCTCATCATGATCACTGTCCTTCGTGGATAATTGACAGACCTCAGTGTGAAAACTGAAAAACTGTCCACTCTGTCTGGACAAAAATGTTGTGTGAAGTTTTTATTTACTTCCACTGTAGTGTTGCTGAGGTAGAAAACATAGCAGCTGGAGGTTAACAAACTACCAGAATTTGTAAAACGACCATACAGTAGCTCCAAACGTTCCTCTCCACATTGCGGTTAAACTGCTAACTTTCACATGTAGTTTCCGTTTCTCTTTTTTGCAGTAGCACAGGCACTTTTCTGTTTTCTCTCAAGGACTCTTGTCATGTTGCCCATAAGGCACACCAATAAAATTAAACCGCCATCATAAATTTCCCTTCTTATCTACTTTTCTGTGCTGTATGCCGTGACAGGTATATTAGAGGTGTTGATATGAATATTGTTATTTAAGGCTGTAGGAAAATGAGGTAGTGGGGAGAGTCTGCAAACAGCTTGAATGCAGTGACATGGGGAAGCTTTCTTGAAGTTTGCAGCTTCGATTAATTGTAATTAAGGGGCTTGCCACTGGAGAGGGGTGACGGTGCAGTGGGGAAGGTCATGGCCACCTTCACTTTTCACCCAGATGAGCCGATTGATGAGTGGCTAATGGGGTACATGGGCAACTGGATCATGTCCTTTGAATGACCCAAATTCTCTCTATCCTGTCTCATGCTGTCTTGATCTTATACTCTCTCTCTCTTTCTCTCTAGTCTCTCCCCACCCTCTATCACACAGAGTTGATAAGAGAAAATAAGAGAGCAGAGCCAATTTCGACAGGACTCCCTGTGGAGAGCAAAGCCAAAAGTGCCATTAACAGTATATTTATACGCCATCCTCCTTTTGTGCTAGTAGGTGCACTTTCCCAAAGGTCACTGAGGAGGTGGGAATCCAAAGGCAGAAAAACATCTACACGTACTAGTATATACACAGTGTTAATAGAGCACCAAGTCCACATAAGTGTAATGAATTGGGTCTGGTTGCCAACACTGGCTGATGATGCAGCAAAATTATTCCTGAGCTTTGTGCTATTAGATGCAACCAATAATGTTCTGTACTGTGTCATATGCCCTTGGCAGGGCTGTACTGATGGATGCATGTGTAATTATGTACATGGTGTGCTGGGGAACAAGGTGAGCCATTGTGCGCTAAACTCTTTCTTCCCCAGGAGCTTGAGAGTGATGTATATTCAGTATGAGAATACGTATGTAGTCTGGGAAATTCTAAGGAGATGCGGCCTCACCGGCGTCACTTCTTTGCTTTCTTGCTGTTTTCCTCATCAACTCTGTTCTCATTGGGTAGCTAAGTGAGAGAATTTCTTATGTTGGTTAGTGTTTAGTGTCAGGACATAATGTTCATTTTCTGCATAGACAATGTTTGGTGACTTGCATTTGTGCTCTTCCGCTTCATGAATGGACTT
>NW_018127949.1:3866667-3873248 GCF_001952655.1 Monopterus albus
AAAGGTTCAAGCTTTTGTACTGTACAAAACACTTGAGCACAACAAAAGCATTTCAGGTAAAATCATCCAACCACAGTTCACATTTGGATTCTGGTTTAATTTTATTCAGCCACTATGATATGATGGTTCATTTTCAGATGCAGCATTGGCTTGAATTAGCTAATATTGGAATTTACAAATCTTCCTACTTTCTTCAAGATCAAAACATTGTCTAATGGTTTCTATATTTCGGAATACTGAGGTTGTCATTAACAGAGTTTAAAAAGGGAATTTACAGTACTAACTCTTATTTCACACACTTGTCTTCCTCCTGAGGTCACATAGTTCAGGGGAACAGTGGAGAAGTGAGTTATTACCCCCAGTCTCTAGTTGAAATTGATTTTTTGGTATTGTATGATTTTGTCTGTGCATTTAATTTTTTAGTGAAGGTCAGTTGAAGATTACACTCCCTTTTATTAAGAATACAATTTTTTCTTTAAGTTTCTCTTTTTTTCTGTATATTTCATGTGACAGTTTTTTCTTTTCCTCGGCACATTAGCCTTGGTCTTTGAATGTGCGTATGAGCGACATGCCATGAACACATGCCTAGTGACGAGTGCACGCACGTTGCATTTCCATCAATGAAAAAATGAATGTAACATCAGAGGTAGTACCCAGTATCAGGATGTAATGGCACTCACAATTTACCAATAGCCTCCAGGCGGCCCTATTTGTTCTGTCGGTGACATTTATGTAAGGGGAGCATGTAGCCAATGTAATGTGACTAAAGCAGCATTTTGTCTGACTCACATAAAATCCAACTTTGGGAAGTGGGAGTTTAGTGGCTTCAGAAAATTCAGTTTTAAATGGATTATCTATTTGCGATCTACTCAGTAAACCATAATGAAAATGTGTTTAGTAACTTTTGCTAATTTATTAAAAATCAACAATGAAATATCTAATTTACAACCTTATGCAGACACTTAGTGCAACACTGCAAATTGTGTGTTATGGTGCATTGTTTGTTTTAAAAACATTTTTAAAGCTGTGAGTGTTTTCCCAGAGCACAGCTGCAAAATGGAAGAAGTCTGGACCCACCAGGACACTTCCTAGTGTTGGTTGTCAAATGGAGTAACCAGGCAAGAATGGCCTCAGTCAGGGAGACACCCAGCAGTCACTCTAACAGAGCTTTAGATGTTCTCTGCAGAGATGGGAGAACCTGCTGCAAGGATGACCATTATAACAGCACTCAGTCACTCGGGGCTTTAGAGTAGAGTGCTTTGATGGAAGCCACTCGTACATAAAAGGCACATGACAGACATCTTGGAGCTGAGAATGGGGCGACAGTTCATCTTTCAGCACAGCAATGACCCGAAGAACACAGCTAAGACAACGCTCGAGTGACTTCAGGAGAAGTCTGTGACTGTCTTTGAGTGGACCAGCAAAAGCCCAGACTTGAACCATCTAGAGCATCTGTGGAGAAACCTGATGGAGAAACATGATTCCCATTCAGTCTGCTGGGCAAGAGAGAATGGGATAAACTTTCCAAATCCATTATTTGCAAAGCTAACCCAAGAAGATTCAAAGCTGTAATTACTGTCATAGGGGATGATACAGACTACTCAAAGGTCTGAGTACTTATGTAAATAACAGTTTTCCATTTTTGATTTTTAATAAATGTGCAGAATCTTCTAAAAACATTTCACTTTTTCTTTATGGATTATTAAGTGTGGATTGATAGTGTAGATTTAAAATTTAATCTACAATACAAAGTGTGCAAAAACTGAGTCTGAATACTTTGTGAACTCTGAATATATAGGAAATCAGTGGTTTTATAGCAAAACACAGGTTCAGTTGGGCTTTGATGGTTTGTAAGGAGCTTATACTGCTCACTGACTTTAACTAAATGTGGATTTTTGTAATGTATGGAAATACAAATAGTTATTTTACATACTGTATATCACCAAATTGCACCATTAAGTAGTCACTAATTTTCATTTAGAATTCCTGTTCTCTCCTCTATTCCTTTCTCATTCTCCACCTCCATATGACTCCAGATTGGTATGATTTTGATTATATGGATTTTCTTACTCTGTACCTCGCCAAAGTGCTGGTCAAAACTGATAGAGATCTAGGTGCCAAGAACCAGCAATTCACTCAACAAATTGCCCATTTTGTTTGCCTCATCCTGTTGGATAGACAATCCTCCATTTCAGCAAACTAGATGCTATCTGCAGCACTTTTGTATGTACTCAGTATCTGTTGGACAGTAAATGGCTTTTTCACAGGCCATGGTTTTTTTTAAAGGCCTTGGACTTAATAGATAAACATTGGTGTGCCGCCGGATCAAGCCAGTTGCTAAAGGTCTAGTTTAGTAGTCTGTAGTTTAGTACACTATAATTGTATGTTCTCCTTAAAGTAATTATCGTTTTTAGCATCGTAAGTTTCCATATTCAAACATGTTCAAAATTTGACTTGATATTTGTATTAAAAAAGGAAACTCCTGGCTGATACAGGCTGTATTAACACATGCTACATGTGGTAATGTTTTCATTCAGAAACAGTGAGAACATGTCTGCCATTTCCTGGCCTTAGGTTTGTAATTAAAAGCCACATTCATAGTAAGAGTGTTTCAAGTGATGGATCATCAGTCCACTTGGGCCAAATTGAGTGTGATGATTTATGTCCAACTAATCTCTGCAGCAGCTCCTCCACATTTGGAGGGAAAGCATCACAAAAGGGCATTGTAGTGTAATGGCACTATAGGGCAAAACCAGGTGTAAGCCTCTTCATCCCACCTACATGCTACTGCGATATCTCTCTCGTTGGAGACACTCATTAGCAAGTCGAGACTCAGCCAAGCAGCTGTCACACCTACAAGCTTGTTTCTGTGATCTAGAAATAATGTCACACATCAAGAGGGTACTATTCCTGTTCATGATGAATCATAAATGCACTGTGTGTTTTGATGTTTCTATGGCTTAACCCCATGAACACCAGGCCTGTTTCTCAATTATGATTTATAGATTTATTCTTGACAGCAGTGTAAAGTAGAGAGGCACTGATCCAATTCAGCAGATCTGCTTTGATGCTGACCTTACTGTATTAAGCAGATTGGGTATCAGCAATGATGCGAGTGATCCACAGTGTCTTTGTCAGTGTTGTTCTAATTGAGTAGTTCTGTTATGAGTTCAGTCGTGGTGGGCCAACAACTTAATTTTTTTTGTGCTCATGTGAGCTTACATAAAAATAATCCCAATGGTTTCCAAGCAATGATTTGTAAAGATTTTAAATTTTGGAAAATACAGAACTAGTAGCAGATTGATACTCTCTATCAGCAAGTACCCTGAATTAAAGGTTTGGAATCAGTGCAGGGACAGAAAAGGTTGGATTGTTATATCCTTGTAAAGCACAGGCTATAGGAGAAATGTCTTACCCTTCTCTGTGAGCCTCCCCCTTCTCCAGTTCCTGGATAACCCCTAGCAGCACTTTGATGGTCTCTTGGCTGGAGCTGATGAGATTTTCCATAGCCTGGAGCTGTGCTTTAACATCCCCCTCCTGATTGATAGGCACTATTTGCTTACAGGCCTCCTGTGTTTGGTCAGGTGGTGCGCCACCAGCCTCACCACCCCTGCAGGGAAACGGAGGCTCTTCCATGCCCCTAAGAGGCCTGGCAGATAATTGTCCGGTGTGGCACTGTACCTGTGTTATACAGCCTACGCTAGAACGTGGTAGTGTGTCACTCTGCAGCCCATTGAGCTGCAGGCCTTTCTTCCGCTTGCTCCGCACGGAGGGACTGTCCAGACACTCCACTTGTGTAAGGGAGTTCCAGGCGATGGGGCCCGTAACCTTGGAGGCCCTGTCCGGCAGGGTTTGAGATGAGCCCCCCTCCATGCTCAGCAGCTGCCTCTTAGCCAAGCGCTCTGTATCGACTTGCCTGTGTTGTAATCCTGTCCTGGCTTTGGATGGGGCACTGCAGAGCTGGTACTCTGCCTGTGCTCCGGCTCCACTTCCTCTTGGTGTGTCTGCAAGGCAGTCTGTGTCTGCAGAGCAGCTGAGCAGCAGAGCGTCAGAGCACAGGCCATCAGGTGCTGTGTGCTGCTCCACTGTGCCAATGCACTCATTAGTATGGAGTAGAGCCCTGGTCCTCCGAACTCCACTCCTTCCACAGGCTCCCTCGTCCTCCTCCTCATCTAAACCTTGCTCAGCAGCCTTGGACTGTTTCACCTCCATGACAAAACCGTTATTTTGACCTTTATAAGTTTCCACAGCCACCACGTGTTTAAAGGTGTGGCCTTTTTTGCGCTCAAAAGGAAAGGTCTGATAGCGTTTCTTCAGGTCGGGGGACGTCTGCACGCCTGTGCTCCTTGTGACATTTGGGATGGATCTGCGAGCAGGAACGGTCATGTACTTGTGGTATGCCACTTTGTATGAGATCGGCTTGCCACCCTTCCCCGCTGCCTGCAACTCTGCCTCCCTTTGCTCGTTCTGCGCCTCACAGATATCCTTAAAACGCACTTGCAGGGCCTTGTTTCTCTTCCTCACCTGTCGACTGGCTTCCAGGGAATACTTCACCTCCAGTGCCAGCGAGGTAGAGGGCAAGGACGCTGCCTCCGAGTCAGACTCTGAGTTGGTGAGCATGCATTTGCCACCCTCCTTGCTCACCATGTTTCCTGAGAGGCATGGAGAAAGACGCTGTGTTAATCACTGGTAATGAATTTCTTAGACAAACACTCTTGCCTGACTGTTACAGGCCACTCTATAGAACACACACACTATAAGTTTTACAGAGAACGAAAGGACCCGTGCAGTTAGGCACTTGTCATTATGCATAACATCAAGCATAGCAAATACAAAATTTAACAGCATTTTTTCACATACTTGAAGTCGTTTTACTTAATGATTCTATTATTCAAATCTAAAGTTTCCATATGCATGTACATTAGTAGTATATTTACCCTTTTCTGTTTATTGCCATTTTGCTTTTACATTTATCCAACAACTGCAAGGGTTATGGCTGTTTCATGCGTTAAAACACATTTTGTTTAAACACATTTCCCTGATGCATTTAATTGTCTTTTCTGTAAGGCCAAAAACTCCAATTTCCTCATTTTTTTCACTTATCACTGTCAGTTAAAGCATCTTTCACTGCCAGTTCCTCCTCCTCTCCCAGTTCCTTCAAATTGATGAGTGTTTCTTTCTCAGTTGTTGCGGGTGCTTTTGCAGTGGCTATCATTCACTACTGTACACACAATCATACACACTCTCAGCAAGTCAAATACACTTATTTGACAGTAGCAGTACTGAAGACTGCCTGTGGTCTGCAGTTTATTTCCATGATTCATTAGGTTCAGCTTAACTCCTCACTGTCTGACCTTTCCTTCTCACAGTTAAGAATTAAGTAAAAATAGTGTTCAGGGCTTCTTTTGGGGGTAAATTTGCACTCCCTCATCATTTTCCATTTGAATGTTGACAAAAGTAGGATGTTACCTGCAAACAGACAACCTTGTCAAAGAACTGTACAACCCTCTGTGGCAAAACATCGTAAGCAAAGATAATGAATTATCTTTCCCCACTGATACAATTATGGTAGCGCTTCATGACTCTGCAGTTTACCTCTGAGGCCCTGACAGAAATACAATTCTCGTTCTGCGTGTTGATTTACAATAAGCAAACATTCCACACACTCGTATAGATGCTGAACCAGATTGGACATTTATCCTTCTCAGCTTATCTGCTATGACTGCTCTTTGTCAACAGGGAAGGACTTCCTTTTTCAAACCTTAATGTTTGCTTACCGGGGAGCTAGAATGGATATTTAGTCTCACTATTCCATTACATTACCAGTCTGGCTCTGTATTATTAAACTGTAGCAGGAAAGGTCTCCAGCCCTGGTAAGGAGAAGGACACCCACCTATCATCAGGGATGAAATGAAACAATAATTCACATTAAACCACTTGACCGTTAATTTTGTAGGCTAACCCCATTTGTTGATGTAACGGGTACCAGGCTAGTTATTAATTTGGCCACTATGTTCATGTGGGAGGAAAGTTATAAATGATTACAAAATGCAGACATCTGAGACTGACCTTTTTGAATACTAAGTTTTCAAGGTATGCTGTGGCTATGGGCAAACCCTTAAAAATTCACTAGCGATACAGCAGTCATAGAAATGTACAAGTGCACAAAACGCTTATCCTACAGTTTTTAAAAACAGAATGAGACAGATTTAATAGTTGAAAGATATTTCTATTAGTGTCGATTGACCACTGTGTTGCGTCCATTGCTATGATGTAGCCCATTTCCTCAACCAAGATGTAAGATGTGCAAAACTGTAGGTCACCAGCTGTTGTCACATCGTTATTAGCTACTTAGCCAGCCATATTGCAGCATTTAGGGCCCTTCTCCTTTTCATTCTCCCACTGTCTGCTCCAGGTTTCCTTTTCTGCTGTGCATGATGACCGTTCATTTCACTGGGTGACTTGTCCAAAATTTTACCGGTGGAAAAGCAGCTAGACGGTTGCTCTTTTTTGACACTGCAGTGAGAGAGAGATTCATGCCATCATGTATGGACTGAGAGGTCCCCTTTACTCATTCCTGC
>NW_018127949.1:3873425-3878385 GCF_001952655.1 Monopterus albus
TGTGTGTGTCTGTTGGTTAAGTGGTGTGTAGCTAAAAACATTCTCACGACCTCTAGTAACATGTCGTGGCTTAAACATAAGAACATATTATGGCTAAGGCTACAGTTATACACGTCATAATAATAATATTAAACATCCTGTCTGCTGACAGTCATCAACTCTTCTCTCTAGTTATCCTTGACCAGATGTACCCTGTAGAAACTCATAAGCATGACTAAGCATTTAAGTCTAACTAGCCGTCCTATCTCCACTAAACATTTCTAATACATAACCAATATCTATCTGACTAAATATACCTAACACTATATTACTACTGGCGAAGCTGACTGTTCACAGCAGGCTTCATGAGCCCCAGGCCATTGGGAAATGTCCCGGTGCTCCCGATGTGCTGTCTATCATTGTCTATCTCATCTAAGATCAATATCATCTACAGACATTAATAGCCCGTTTTTAGACATCATTTTTAAATTGTGATTTTCCTTGATGTTATCATTCAGTTCTTTTTCTGGCAATCTACTTACTAAGGTACTAGCAACATTTTTAGTGTGAATATATTAATAAAAGCCATTACAGTGTTTTGTCAGTAAAAGGCCTTCCCATGATTACGAAATTCTCACACAAGTTCTTCAGAGCAGCACTTCCTCTCACTGAGCACAAGAAATCAAGACAATTTTTGTGTCAATATTATGTTTGTTTGGGACATTGTACCTAACTTTCAGAGTTGCCAGATGCCAAATATCTCATGGGCACTGTGACTAACTGTAAAGAGCCTATCATGTTTGAACACTGTCAGCAGTTAAAGTTTTTCCCATAAGTGAAACTTAAAAAAGCCGTTAAAGACAGAATAACCCAGCAATGTTACAGATGGAGAATC
Organism: Monopterus albus; assembly: GCF_001952655.1. Lineage (NCBI taxonomy): Eukaryota > Metazoa > Chordata > Actinopteri > Synbranchiformes > Synbranchidae > Monopterus > Monopterus albus. The sequence continues at coordinate 3,874,300 of NW_018127949.1, forward strand.
CTCCCCTGAAACGTCCACACGAGTCCCAGTAATGTCACTAAACACAGCACAGCATGCCCATATACTTTACACAGGTTTGAGATGGCAGCTTTCTGCTGTGCAGGCAGATGTTTGATTCTTATCAGACGGGCAATTACAGATGTAAGAATAGTGCAATGCAGTTTGTGTCAAAACTGTTAAGTTCAAAACAGAAGACATTAGGAAACATTCTGTCCACCGTAACAAGGGGTGCATCTACAATACACTACAGTAATTAGTTATATGCTGTACAGTATTATAATTATACCAGTAATGCCACAAAATAAAGAAAAAGAATTTCAATACTATATTTTTATGTCCCACTCTGTAATATATGCTGTGATATTGTATAATACTTTAAAGAATGTAAAAAGTAGAAATATCCACAAGGTCTCCAGAAAGAAACAGTCTGTCAGTGCAGTTGTGAACAGAAAAAGGTCGGGAGAGTTTCAGAAAAAGCAGTGTAGTTACAAGTGGAAACCCAAAGGAATAGTGTTGCCATAAAGATCGATGCCTTGGATTGTATGCATATAATCAATTGTCTCCTGACCTGAATGTACAACAGTGTCACAGGCTCATCACTGTCAGTGTCCTTTCTATTCTGAGATTACACCTTTACCTTACACCGCCTTCCCAACTCAGGTCAGTGATTACCTTTATGTAATAAGATAGGCCCAAATTACACAGTATGTGCAAAATTATATCTCCCGATGGCACCCGGTTCCAAACCATCAGATATTGAGACATGAAGGTAGTTAATCAGCGCGAGCAGCAACAGTTTCTTCATTATGTTCTGTACTTTCTTCTCTACACATAGGCTTTGCAATGCATACAATTTTGTAGTAATGTATCCTCTTTTAAATTTGATCCCTTTTGTGCCTCTGCTATTGTAGCAGCGCTTGTATCTCACCTCTGGCTGGAAAACCTCCTCCTGGCCTCTTGCATAAACAGCATGACTCATCACACAGGACTCTGACAACTGCCCTTTTTAGGGTGGCCCTGGTACTTTTTTTAATTTTGGTGGAAGTAAGTGAAGTGAACTGACCCACAATTTTCCACCCAGAAGGACAGGCCAAAAACAGACCTCACAGGGTCATGTGCCCATGGCAAAACACATCAGACCTGTTCCCATCTGACCTTGTTTTGGCTGCACAGCTCATACTGCTGACGTGCTGGTCACTGTTTGGGTTATTTCTTCATTTCAGTTCATTTTGTCCACAATGACAGCCTGTTGACCATGGTTAGTAATTCAGCCAAATGTCTGCAGTAATGCACTTCACTATTTTGTAATAGAAATGATCTTTATCCATAGAGCATGTGCTCTTTAATGTAACACACGAATTTAACAATGACTTCCCCTTACTTGCATTTCACTTGCACATTACATTTGTATTTGATCTGCATATGAGTCAGCAGCTTTGTGAATGGCAGTTGCCTAATTGAACTTTTGGTTGCCAGGGATAAAATCTTACAAGGTGTAAATTTTGTGTCCTGATCCAACCTGGGAATTGAATGTTTACCGTAACTTTGAGCTTGACTAATTTTGTTTTATCACTTCTGCTCCACCGAAGGGAAAATTCATTAATATAGTATGCATCACAAAACCACTGAATTGATTAAACCCTGGAATATGGCTATACATGTCAATTAGCAACAGACTTTTCTTGGTTAAGAATTTAACAAGGTGCTTTATTGAGGTTTTCCATTCCTTTCTTTTACATAATAAAATATTTTCCAAGTAATGCTTAGTGTATATTTTAGCTGTTTGACTGGCAGTTTAGAACAAACAGTACAGCAGTAAGATGTTCAGTCAATACTGCATATGGCCACATACTTTTGTGCACTTTTAGTTTTTGTTTTTCCTGGTTTATGCCTCTTAGGGCAGAGACACACCAAGTTCATGTGAAAGAACTAGCAGTGACATAGGCCGACTGTTGCATTGCCTCACATGAGCTTTGTCTGGGCCAGTTGGGTCAGAAAAGTGGCATTTGAACACACTGCGCAGACGCACAGACAACTAGCGCATATTCTCTGTGCCTGCATGAGAGAAATAATTCCCACTACCAGCAGGTGGCGGTATCTGTATTTGCCATTCAGAAATGGAAAGAGGAGCTAGACGGCAGAAATGCAAGCTGTAAACAAAGCAGCTCTCGTTCAACACAGCTGCAGTTTATAGCTGCTTCTAATTGAAAATATGTCTGATAAGAAGCTGCAAATGGCATGGACGTTCTCTACCCTTGGTCTTTTGGTTGTGGAAGATAAAAAGAGGAGAAACCACACAAAATAATTGAAACCATGGATTCTACAGCAACAGGCTGAAAGGGCTTTCCCAAACAGTTCTTGCACTTTTATTCGCTTAGCTGAACAGCCAATCAGAGTGGTCTGTCTCGCCAACGAAGCCTGACGCCAATTCACCATGCCGAACTGGCTGAAAAGCTGCCAACTAGTGCTAACGGTACAGGACACACCGATAGTTGTTCACCAACGGTCATTGTGTGTCATGCACCTTAGACTGTACTCCCAACTTTGTTGCAGTGGTTTTGTTTTTTTCAGCACAACAGTCTTGTGCACAAAGCAAGTTTGGTTTGCACTTGACTAACTTTATCCCCACCCAACACCTTTGGGATGACCCGGAACACTGATCCAGGCCTTATTAACCAACATCAGTAGTCCACCCCACTAATGTGGCTGAATCAAAGCAAATCCCTGCAACCTCCTGTGGAAAGACTTCCCAGTTAAGTAGAAGCTGGTATAGGAGTATATCAGTGCCTGGCATTTCATAATGAGATGTTCAGCAGTCAGGTCTTTCAATGTCCTTGCCTTCTCAAACTTCCCGATTATGGGTCAGCGCTGTATTTTCCTCGATAGAAATCACAGAAATTGGAGACAAAGAAGGCTTGAAGTGTGCCGCTGTGCTACATGATCAGAAAAAAAAGTCCTGCTCTCTTATCACTGCAGTTTCACATTATTACTGCTTAGCCATGTCTCTGATGCTGCTTGAACAAATGAGTTTGGCAGTATCATCACTGACATGGAAGTTCCAAGCTTTTCTCTAATCTACCTTTATCTACTTGTTTTGTTTTCCTCTTTCTCTCCTCTGTCACCTTCTGCTCATAATTACATATGGCTTAGTAGTGTTTTGAAAAGTCTTTGATCTGTCTCTTAAGAGCACACTGATTATGCACTGAAAAGAAATGCGGACCGTACAGTAGTTTACTTTAAATTGTATCTCTAAGGTCCAGGGTGGCCGCGGGTCCTTAAAAAGTCTTAAAATGTCTTAAATAAAGATCTCCCTATAAAAGGCCTTAAAAAGTATTAAAAAGCCTTAAATTGTGATTCAAGAGGTCTTAAATATTTTTTGTGACATTACCGCAAAAAAAAAAAAAAAACTTAAGTCGGAGATCCAACACGCTGTTTCCAAAAATCCCACTCCACTACGCAATGTTTTGCACTGCAGTTATGAGAACGTCAGCCTTCTTCTTCTGTTTTTTTTATTGGCAGTTGCTAACAACAAACAGCTTACCTTGCAGACCACCAATAAAATGAAGAAGAAGAAGTATTTTTCCCGTAGCTCGCTGTTGCTAGTGTCATGACCAGAGAGAATGGGTAAATGTAAGTTTAATTATAAGTGGCTTCAGTATGATGACCTCTCATGGTGGTTGAAGCCGGTGCCTGAAAATGTCTTCGAGGCAAATTGCATCGTATGTCGCAGACGTTTTAAACTCGGCACAATGGGCATCAAAGCGGTGGAATCGCACACGCAGAGCGGGAAACACCAGGAGTATGCGAGAGCCCGCGGTAAGAGTTCGATTCAAGGTTTCTGCTCTACTCTTCCTGATAGCAAGGATGTCACCGTGGATACTGAGGATCCTCAGCCTACAACGCCACCATGTGACCTGCGTGTAGTTGTTGGCTCTACGCCAACACTAAGAGCGGAGGTCATTTGGGTGCTGAGGACGGTAACAGGCCATCACTCATTCAGGTCAAATGACGGGATTGAGGAGGTTTTCAGAGCCATGTTTCCGGACTCTGGGCTTGTGCAGACATTTACATGTGGAAAGGATAAAA
>NW_018127949.1:3879018-3896252 GCF_001952655.1 Monopterus albus
TGGATAGAAAACCTACCAGTCATCGATAGGGCTATTGCAGTATGGCCAATGATCGTGATGTATGTGGATGCAGTAACACAGAAAAAACTTCCAAATCCAAGATCATCATCCTATGACTCCCTTGCAGAGGCACGGAATGATCCTTTTATAATGGCCAAGTTTCATTTCTTCATGGCTGTCTCCAGAACCTTCTCCACTTTTCTGACTAAATATCCGACAGATGAGCCTGTGTTGCCATTCATTAGCAAAGAACTGGTCATGCTCATGAAGGTAATAACATCCTATTGACCCTTCTATTTGAATTTATTGTCATTAAGACATGTTATTTACATTGACATAATACATGTGTGTTCTCAGAGTTTGCTAAAAAGGTTCATCAAGGAAGAAATCCTTAATGACATCACTGCACTGCAGATGGTCAGACTGGACACAACTAACACAAAAGCAAGAAAACGATCCAAAGAATGTGGACATTGGCTTAGGAGCAGAAGCAGTTATAAAGGTATTGTGTCAAATAGCAAATAACAGTTATGATAGAGGAATTTGCATAAAACATAAGTCAGTTTCACTGTCTGTTTCCAACCCTTCCTGTTAGGAACTCCAGAGTAGCAGCAGAGTAGGTGAGCTCAGTGTGTTGGAGTTTAGAAAGGACTGCATGGACTGTTTGACTAACATCATCCAGAAAATGCAAGATAAGAGCCCACTGAAGTACACGGTTGTGAGGCAGGTGGCATGTTTGGACCCAGCAAACATGTTCTCAGACCCTAATTTGTGCCAGGAAAGAATGAAGCGACTTGTACATAGGTTTCTGCAAGACCACCAGCTGCCAGGAGGCATCTCTGCTGGTATTTAAGTTTTTAGAAATCTAGGGAAATGTACATGGTCACATTTATCTGAAGCTTGCTTTCACACAATTTAGTAGCAATTGGTTTTTCGTTTTTTTCCATGATGTTAATTGTGTTGTTTTGTCTTAATCTGTTTTACAACAGGTGATGTAATTGTCCAGTTTGGAAACTTTCTGTCTCTGGAGGTAAAATCTGAGTCATTGTCTTTGTTCCAACCCATGAAGACAAGGCTGGATGTTTTCCTGCATGGTCTCCTGTCAGTCTTACCCTGAACTCTGGACTTTCTGCAAGAAACTACTGCTCCTCTCCCATGGCCAAGCAACAGTGAAGAGGGGTTTTTCTGTGAACAAGGAGGTAGAGGCTGATAATATGCAGGAGGACACAGTTGATGCTCAGAGGATGATATGTGACTATTTTCCTGCTTTGGGGGGGGGGCAAGGGGGCAGGAGAGCAATGCATAAAGAGAAAAGCTGCAGAAGACCTCCTTGAGCAGCTCAAAAAGAGGAAGATGGTACTAGCTGAGGTGGCAAACAGCCTTGAAAAAGAAGCAGACAAACTGGCAGAGCAAGCTGAGGGTAAATCAGGTTCACTCATGGCCCAGCTAATCACCAAGTCAAATGTTCTGAGGAAGCGATTCAAAGAAAAGAATGAAATATTCTTATTAAATACCTTGTTCATTACATAGTTGAATGTGCTGACAACAAAATCACACAGAAATTATCAATGGAAATCAAATTTAGCAACCCATGGAGGTCTGGATCTGGAGTGACACCCAAAATTAAAGTGGAAAACAACACTACAGGCTGATCCAACTTTGATGTAATGTCCTCAAAACAAGTCAAAATGAGGTTCAGTAGTGTGTGTGGCATCCACGTGCCCGTATTCATTGGCAGCTTGGTCTTAAATTTCATATAAGTTGGTCTTAAAAAGGTCTTAAAAAGTCTTAAATTTATTTTGTTAAACTCTGTAGACACCCTGAGGTCATTTGGCTGTGGGTTTTGTTTTGGTTTTTTATATTCTGCCTGTGTTGCAGCATGTGAGTAAGCCTGGGTGCAGGGGGTGATGCGAGGGTATAGTATAATGATTGACTTTACAGGTCAGCGTTGAGGGATAACAGCAGTGCAGTGCATTAGGGCGACAGCAAACGCAGCAAGTCCTCTATCAGTTAGTGGTAGCTTAGTGCCGTAAGATGGAATAGCACTGGAAATCACTGGATTGTCTTTCTAGTAATTGTAGCTCAGTCAACATGGGCCACTGCTCTGTTGCCAAGCACCATTTTAAAGATTTGGCTCACAGTCACCATGTACTATAGTGCTATAAAAATGGCTAAATGACACCAGGAACATATCATTTGTTGAAATGTTCTAATTCTAAACATGTTTTACCCCGTCTCGTTTTAATCCTAGTTACAATCAGATTTAGATCCAGGATCTAGTAATGAATATTTACTTAGACATGGTGTTTGTTCTGATGTCATGGGTCTGATACTGTGACTGGATTAATGTAGATTTACTGTTAATCCACAGCACCCAGAATATGCTAGGTTTCTACCATAAGCACAGCATTTACTGTATTGAAAATCCATGTGTGCATTACATATCTCATTACATTTTTGTACTTTTATTGTGTCCATGTGTGCACTTTATTCAAGCTAACGTTTTCTCATTTGGCCTCACAAAGCTTTCAGTGTAATCAGTGATTTGTTTTTTGTTTTTGTTTTTTTGCACCCCTACTGTTTATGAAGCTAGAAATTACTACCATGAAACAACACAGTATGGAATATGGCAGTCTGCTGCAGTTTTTCATGGGGCGTATTATTATTTTTACTCAATTTATCCCTGCTTGCGCTTGTTTTCGTTATTTTTGTTACTCGCTATGGTTAGTTGTTTTAGTGTGCAATGCCTGCACCCACATGGGTTCCTGAGAACTCGAATTTTCAAGAAGCCCTAAAGTCCATATGTCAGTGAAGATGAAAACATAGATGGAGATCAGACCTCAGGAATAGATATATGCTGCAGAGGCTGCCTGTTCTAACCTGAATGCATCAGATCCCTCTCTCCTTTCCTGCAGAACCTACTGTATCTCTCTTCATCCTGTTAACTCCTTTTTTGTTCTTTTGCTCTCACTTTGTTCCCCTTTGTTGCTTTCTCTCCATGTCTGTCTTCTACTCCTCTGTCTTTGCCTCCTAGACGCACTGTGGTTTCAAAGTTGATGGGTAACTAGAGAACTCCCCTAATGCTCTCAGATTCCTACTACTCGTTCCTAACCAAGAAGTATACACACAACCACGCACACAAAGTTTGGAAAAGAAGAAGAAAGGGTTAGGGAGAATGTAGTGTTTTCACTGTGCTTGGATGGGGCAGAACTGAATGTGTGTCAAGCAGACAGAGATATAAATGAAAAGGGAAGATGAAGCCATGGAGAAAGATCCGTGGACAAGAGCAGGAGGAGACCAGGGAAGAGATAGACAGCAAAAGCCACCCTGTCTTGTAGGTAAGATATATCATGTTGGCTCAAGTGAATCTCATAAAAGCAATATAGTGGAGGGGGAGGTTTAAAAAAAACAGCTTAACTGTGGACAAGAGGTTGTAATTTTAGGATTTTCTATTTTTAAGTGTTTAGTAAAGACTTTGCTCAGGATGCAGGGCTCTTCACTGACATGTCAAAGCAGATCGCTTGGCCTTCACCACTAACAATAAAGATCCTTCAGATGTTTAATCTAATGTTTACATTTATTCTCATGTTTCTGAACGACAGAGAGCACAGTTTGAATTCACATTAGTACAGCTGGCCTCTGACCTCTACCTCCTGAGATCAGTATTCTCCATCAGTTCTTACACACTCTTGTGTGTAAGAACTTGAAGCATGCAATTAGGTGATTCACATATTTATTTGACAACATAATTAATTTATTGCCATTTGTGAGGAAAATGCAAAACATTTGTGCATTTCAGTAGGTCAAATGTAAGAATTTATGGGGTTTCGATTTGTTTTATATACATGAAAATTGAAATTTGTTTGTGGACTGTTGGTTGGAACAAAACAAGTTGTCTTGGGCTCTGGGAAACTGAGTCAGGCATTTCGCACTATGTTATATCAAAAAACAATAAACAGATGAATTTTTAATGATAAGTGTAATGAATTAATTGCAGCCCTAATAGTAATAAACAATTGGTATACTGTATAGATGCACAGACTCCACTTTTTCTCAGCTTCTGTTCTTCTGCCTCTGGGCCTGCCGAAGCCCCAGTTGACTGGGCCCCTACTGCAAAGCAGTGGAGGGCACATGCTTTACACACACGTACGCTAGCACACAGTGGCAACACCCAGGTGGGATCAGGTGCAAAACACTCAACACATGTACAAAGTTACTTACACACACCTTCTCTTTACAACAGATGCACGCGATTCACCTCAGCTGCGTGGCGTTGTTGTGGTGCTCCCAGGGAAAAAAATCTGACTCTTAATGAATAATCCTATTAGCACATGAAAGGTAACATCTGGCTTGCTCCAAAAGCAGTCGTTCTTTTATAAGAGACCAATTTGTTTTCTGGATGAATGAGTACTCCTCCCAGTGAGCCGGGCCAGGGGAGGCGAGTGCACGCTTCACCACTCGTTTGGAAAACCTGTGCCCTCACTCACTGCTCCTCACCTTCACATTGTCTGCTATATTTGTTTGTTTTAGGGCAAGCAGGTGTGTTGCAGAAGAAAAAGACTGACAACAATGCAATTTGTACAGGCCAACTCTATAACATGCCTCCGTGCCAGATCTCTCTGTTGTGTGCACAACATCTCTCTGCTTACAGGCTTTGTTTGTAGTTGTGTTCTGCCTTTCCATCCTCATGTACCTCTCTGCATTTGGAATGAGTGAATGCTGGGATGCTTTGTGTGTGCTGTGTCTGTCTTTCACTTCTTTCTCCCTGGAACATTACTGCTGAAGACTCATATCACTGACTCCTAAAATTAAGCATGAGGGTTGAAGAAACGCAGGCAGTGATGAATGAAGGGGAAGTGATAGTGTCGTTATTGTTTCCTGAACAACATCCTACCTTTATTACTACCCTGTCATTTTGTACAATTGTATTAATATTATATAAATAAGTCTGACAGCAGGTATTTACTTTATAATACCCTTGAATTATAAAGAAACAAAAAATTCAATACCCTCTCTTGTCTTACCCTCTCTATTATTTGTCATAGACAATCTTTTTCTCCAGCTCCATATCTCTTTCTCTCCCTTCATCTATCTTCATCTGTTTCCCTCAGCTTTCTTCTCAGTGTCAGTGGAAAGTGAAATAGAGCAGAGGGGAGATTGTATCAGAGCATTGATGTGAGATAGGGTTGAAGAGGAGACAGAGAGAAGGATAGCAGGTTTGTGGGGATGAGTGGGAGTGACGTGCATTTTGTGTGGCAACTGAAGGACAGTTGAGATGTGTGAGTACCAGGCAACATAACACGCGTGCACACACACCTGCACAGATCCTCGTGTTCCAGTAGTGTCTAAGGAGATGCTGAGTTCAGCCAGTCCATTAATCTAGATTAGTCTTTAGTTAAGGTCCTTCATCAGATGCAACCAGCTGTCTAATTTCCACTGCTCATTACTTATTCCTCTGTGCTGCAGGCTACCCACCTTCAAAAAACTGCTGCCCCCATACATGGGATAAAAGCTTCCTGGCGCAATCCTGCAATTTTTCTTTTGGTTTAGATATCAGTGTGTTTTATGTAATGCTCACTCAGCTGAAAAACTGACAGGAAATGCAGCATCATGCAAGCCCTTGTACGCAAGCATTGTTTTAGCTGTGTGTGCTCAGCCAGTCAGGTTAAATCTGCACCATAATTTTTCAGACACAGAAAACTGATCTGCCAGATATGATAAATGTCAGTTAGTGGCGGCGACGAGTCTTTTCCCCTTGTATTTAACTGAGCAAAAAAAAACAAAACATTTTTTCACGTTTAAAGTTTTTGAAACTGACTGAATTGTGTCTTAAAGTCATCACTAGCACATTCCACAGCTGCTGCCTGAAATCCCCCTTAGCCGGTTCACCCCAGCAGAGGCAGCTAAGCATAAAATCAAGGAGATTTATCTCCTTTCATCTGCCACACATATTTGATATTTGATCAGCTGACTGAAAGGGAACATTTTCAGTGAAAACATTCCCTATGGCTTATCCCAAGCTCAGTCCCATAGAGCGAGCAGATCCCACAGACTTTCTCTCTTGCAGTTGCAGTCTGAGGGGTGAAACAGAGGAGAGGACAAGAGCAGAGAGGAGAAACTCACCTCAGACTGTGAATTACTGATGTAAAGGATGCGATAGCTGAGATCCTTGGTTGTGCCCATGCATGCCCGTTTCCTTAGTGGATTAGAGGCGAGCTGGAAGAGGAGGCTATGCCATGGCAGAAGTTAAGAGGACAGGCAGGCAGCGGCACACAGAGCAGCAGCGGTAGTAGTTCGAGTAGTTGTTGCACATCGACGTCCTCTGATCCAGTGGCGTGAGGTTCCTCTCAGCCCCAGTCAGTCAACACTACCCCTCTCTTTTCCTCCTCGCCTCCCGCGTCAGCACTCACTCACTCACTCACTCACTCACGCATACACATACACTCACACACACGCAGGCACACTGTGGCTCAACTCTGGACGCCTCAGCAACAGAGCCCACGCAGGCAGAATATCCCCATCATGCTGCTGCAGTTCTCCTCTGGCTTTCTCCTTTTTTCTACGTGTATGCAACTGAGTGTGTGAAGAGAGAGAGAGAAAGAAAGAGAGAGACAGCGAGATTAAGTGAGAGGGGGAGGGAGAATGGGAGAGAGAGAGAGAGAGAGAGAGAGTAGAGGGAGGAAGAAAGGTTGCACTGGAGAAAGTCCAGCTCTAGTTTTGGCTACATCCGGCAGGTTCATATAGCATCCCTTTATCTCATCATCAGCTAAAGCTGTTTTGTCATCGACTTTAATTCCATGGAGATAAAATGCACATCAAAACTTGCTTTACTTATTTTGTCAGGAACAGAAAGAATAAATCCAAAATTTGAACAGATCTATTCATGGTACACTTTTGCTCACAGTCCTGCAGCCCGACGTGCAACAGATGTGCTTACGATACTCGCCAGTCTGCACACACCCGTGTCTTTAATCCTTTGTCTGTTACATGACGTCTCCATAGAGTGACGCTTGTCGTGTGTTGTCAACCTTGAGAATATGATTACAAGTCCATTCACCTTCTGTCGTCGCAATTTCCCTGAGCCCTCACAGCTCGTTCTCTGTGTGGGAAGGAGATTCCATCTGCTTGTCCTCCCTCTCAAGAGCTTGTTTGCCTGATCTCCTCGCAGCTTTTTATCCATCTGTCATTCCCTGCTTAATAGTTAACACTGTTTGTGCAGGAGAAGATCTATTTTTCATGTAGGCACATTTTCTTTTTAGCCTTAATTGGATTTGTAGCATACCATTGTAGTGTTTAATGGTCAGTCCAGGAATGGAGGGAAATAACAGTCTCTAAAACCTTGATCATATAAAAGAGGAGCTGTACTGTATATGTCTCTCTGGGTGCTTTGAGAGCCATATTGTAGCTTGCCCTCACGCTCTCACAGGGAAACCCCTAGTTCTGCTTTAAGCCTCAGGTACCATGGTAATGAGCTGCAGCTCTCCAGACGGCGGCTGCTGCTGCTGTGTGTGGCCGGATATATGAACTAATGCTTTATACTGACCAGTCAAATGACACACAGCCAACCATAACACATATAGTAAACATAATTCACATGTCAGAGCCTTGTGATGAGGATTTTACTGTTGAGGATTTATGTACTGTAAATTAATCGAGGGGGAGTTAACTGGCACTTTGAGTGAAAATAAAATACATTCACCAGATTTAAGGTCTTGTGCTTTTAGTATTGTCTGAGTGCAAATGCATATTTTATAATCTAACATGAAAATCGACTTATCCATTTGTAGCTGTTTTGTTTCATTTAGTCACTTATAGGGATTTTATCTTTATTTATATACTAAGAGCAATTTTTATCACAGTTATGTTGTTTCTCATAGGTTTATTTCCCTATAGGTATTTCTTTCACTGTTGAATTTTTTTTTTTTTTTTTACTTCATTATTATTATTATTGTTATTGTTATTGGTCATTGAAGTCTTGCTTCATCAGTAAATGTTCAGTAATTTAACCCTGGATATGAAGTTAAACATTTTACAGCAAGCACACCAGTATGATCAAACTGTTTTTGGTTAGATGATGGAATCTTTTCCATGAACTGTATCATATTGAGTTTACAGTAAATGATGATGGGATAAGTCAGACATCTACCATATCTTTGTGTAAATCTTTTCTGGGAAAAGGGATGGTTTCAAAATGTATGTCGTCTTTTTTGTGACCAAAATTGTCAGGTTTTGAAATTCTGCAAAGAAAACACACCTGAAATCGTGTTTTGTGTCTAAATGATGAAATGGAACCCATTCAACTTAGGTTTTTTTCAGCTTCAAGATTTAGTAAAGGCATGTTCCACAAATGCCAAATTCATCACATTAAACTATTTGGAAATTGCATGTAAAATGGGCATCTGGAATTCTTTTTTTTTTAAAGTCTGAAATGCTATATCTTGGACAAGGCACTGGGAAATAACACAGAAAACTCGATGCTTGAAGGAAAACCTGCCAGCTTTGTGAAGTGCGCAATTAAGTTGCAGTCAGCAGGACAGCTGGTCCAGCTGTGGAAGAAAGCTCTAAAAGATTTTTAGAGAAGGAAAGGGGGGCTCTGACTGAATTACAGCTGAGAGTCAGGTTCACTTGATACCTCAATCCATGAGAGCTCCTTTCCATGTTCATTACTCTCTCACTGCATTACAGTTCCCTCAGCTGAGCCTCTTATGACGAGTGTGAGTGAATGTTTTGTTATTCTTTGTTTGCCTCGTGTCGCTTCTGCACAACGTGACATAAAATACCCCTGTTTCCTAACTGACTGACTATTCAAGTTGCTGAACACCCCACTCAAACAATTCTGTTTTATGAGACTGGCTTCTTGTTTTAGAATGACTGTTTCACAGCATGGTTATTGCTCAGACAGACAATGACAAACTACAGGTCTGACATAGGAGAAAAGCTGAATAATGCTTGACAAGATTTGAACGTAGCTCTTCTGATGTCTGCTGTATGTGGGGTTGGAGTAGATTGTGCTGTTTTCTTTTATTGGAATCTGCTCAACAATCTGCTTGTCCAAGCAAACAGTTTCTTAGATATATAAAGCAGTGGCAGTGGACAAGTCACTGGATTGACTATATTCTCCTATTGATTTCATTACCTTGAAGTCAAGCCCTCAGGGAAATCCAAACTGGATGTCCCCCAGAAAGTGTGGCATACACAGTGCTGTGGCCAAATGAAGATCAGTATGATCTCAGTTTTCTTGCTGGGCTTGTTTGGATTATACATAGAGAACAGTAGATTTCTGGATTATGAGTCCACAGGTGTTGTTTTTCACTTTGTCAGTTATGTTTTTGTTGTACCTGCTTTAATGTGGTGTTTGCATTTGTGCTTTAGAAAAAAGATGAATATACCGTCACTATCAGAGTGGCAAAAAGTAAGTGGCTAAAGTATAAAAGTTGCCATTTTGAAGAGAAATGATGTGAAAATAACAAACAAGCAACAACAAAAAAAAAACTAATTTCATCTTAAGTGGGAAGCAGTAATGAAATGCAGTGATGAATTAGTGGTGACTGAGCCATTATGTGATCATCCTCACAAACACGTTGCCATGGTATTCGTTTTTATTTTGTAGAGATTTGGGTACATACCCCGAGAGCTGCCACTGATTTGATGGCACAGGAGGCTTCTTCTCGGTGTCGCCTCTCACACTTGTTCTTAATTCATACTGCTGTCACACTCGCATCACACCTCAAATTAGCATAAAATGTGTTAGCATTACATACAGTAGTGATATAGAAAATTGTCTTTTCATTATATTTCTCTATTCTAGATTTCCCTTGGTTTTCATTGTTCTAGTTTTGTGAATGTGATATTTCGAAAACTGAAGTGATGTCCCATCCATCAAATGAACAGATTAGTCTAAACTGTTCTGCGCTTCTGATATTACCCATTGAACATTTTCAGCTTTCACTTTAGTAGCCTCGCTGTGACCACTCAAGTTCATACCCTGTCCTCAGAGATCTTGAGAGCAGTCATCCACAGAGCACATTAAAGTGTTGAGTGCCATATCTGTATGAAACCAAATTACTAGATGGGTTAGACAAGAGCTGTCAATTTATTGTAGCTTACATCTGACAGCAATGAGGACAGAAGGGGAAGGTTTTTTTGTGTGTGTGACAGTGTGTTTGTTTGCGTGTATTTTAGCAGACAGACTGATATGATCTGTTTGCTGTGCAGCAGCACTACACCAGCAAGTCGCAGAGTGCGAAGCAAAGCTGAAAATGTACCTGGCAGATACACCGGTGCAAATCTGTCCCCATCCTCAGCAGTCTTATGTTCTTTTTGTCAACCGTGCGTACAAACCTGGCTCTGAGAAATTTTCCGAAGCATGGAGGAGGTTAAAACAACTTTAGTGAAGTAAAGCTCATCACAAATATGCTTGTAATTCAAGTTATTGGAGGGGGATATTATGTCAAAATTAGATTTTAGTAAAGGTTAAAGTTCCTAGAAATAAACATCGGGGTTCCTGTGGTTTGTTTAAAGCAAATTTATTATGTCTACCTCTTCTTATTTTCCCAGAAATGTTAAAATGGTCAGATTTCCCTGTTCTGCCTGAGGCCAAGTGACCATTGAGAACTAAATTGAAGTGTAGACTGTCTGAAACCACGATACTTAAAGCTGGTTTTGACCTTTACTAACGAGCAGTCTGAGCTGTCTAGATTGCATGTACACCAATGGCTTCAAGATGTGACAACACATTATCGACCTCCACAATCCTCTTTATGCTTCAGTCCATCCATGCAGTCCGCCACACTGACCAGGCAGTTACAGTTCCATCCATTTCCTTTCCAGCGAATGATGTATTGTTGGCACTGGACACAGTTTTCTTCTGAAAGAAACTGGCCTTTGTTCCTTAGGGTTTCCTGTATAGGTTCAGGTGTCTGTTCAAGGAAATATACTGCTTTGATGTATGAGAGTGTGAGAGTGCTTCCTCAAGCTTGTCTAAGCTGGATGGTGTCTGAATGAATGGCATAACGGGTCACTTTCATGGATGGCTGCCCAGGTTTTCCACGGTTATTATTTGTCCTTATGTATTCTGAAGTGTTTATCTGCACGCCACAATGCATTATACCAAATGCTGCTGAAGAAGAAAGTGATGTGTGAATGGTTTCAGCTGGCATTTAACAGGTCTTCCACTCGCTTCCACCGGCTGACCCGACTGCCTGCCACCCTATTGGCCCGATGCTGGAGTCAAGTGGGCTCGCTGCTGAATCCTGCAGCAGTGGACAAATACCTTACATTTGTCAGCTCTGCCTCCTTTGACAAGCCAGTGTGAAAAGTGCTCAAGTGCTGCTGCCTTCCCAGTTTCTCTGTTCTCTCATCAGCGCTGTGTGCGTGATAGTGGTGTGCAGAGAAAAAGGAGGTGGACAGATGGCTTTACCCCTCGGCTACAGAAGTAATAAGATACAATACACTAGTGAAAAAAGCAAAGACACTGGAGTGCATCTTTGCCAGGAGAGTCAAAAGTAAAAATCTAGTTTAAAAATCACACTCTGCTGAAACTGGTGTTTTTTTTGGAGTCAAGATAACTGTATTACAAGAGAGAAAGGAAAAGAAAATCTAAGGCACACTGAATCTTGAAATGTAAAGATAAAGTCTTTAACATACTGTAACATGGCTATCAACAACACGTTTCAGCTACAAGCCTTCACTATAGAGTGAAGAACAACAATGCATTTAATTCTATTGTTTTTATTAGTAATAGATCTGTGTATATCAACTTGATTTATTCCTGACAAGAGCACAACATAATATATATTAAATGAATATGTTTTGTATTGTACAAACATAACAGTAAAAGCAGAATTTGTCCTTGGTCATTTTAAAGCTGGCTGATCCGTGACTACTTTAATATGCATTTTTCTTTTTTTTTATATTTATGTTTCATTCTCCATTGTTTTCCTTGTCTGGGACTGGAGAGGATATTTCACCTTTATATTTGAGCTCTGCTCAGATAATCACTGCAGTGGAAATTTTTAAATCTCATCTCTATCAGTGCTGACAATGACAATTCACCAATGAGCTTTTATTATGTGGTGTTGTCGTACCTATACTCCTTTATTCAGTGCTTCTTGTTTTCTCATAAGTATTTTTTTCCTTATGACTTAGCAGTGCAAAGCACTTGTGTTTGCATAGGAGGAGAGTCTTGGTGCTGCTCAGATTAAATGTGCCCATGTGAGGTTTTCTGTGTGCTCGTGTAATTTCTAAAATAATGAGCCAGCCAGGTCATATTGCATCAGGCCTGAAGCTAACAGAGAGCAAGAGGGAGCCATTTCAATCCTAGTTGGCCTTAATCTCCCTTCCTCATCTTTCTTTCTGCTCCTGTGCCAGTTTTTTCCTCCAGATGTGGGATGATGCTCAGCCTGTGAATCCCCAGAGATCAGACAGCTATCTCCCCACTGGCATAATTAAAGGGGACGCATTGCTTACGGGGTAACCCTTCACTACTACAACAAGCATCAATTTTTACTTCTCCACTGTCAAGTGATAAAGTTAAATGAATTATCATATAGATGCAAGCCTACAAAACAGCACATGATGGATCTGGCCCTCCCCTCTAATCACCACTCTTTCATTTCCCCTAAGATTCTGCCTCGTCTGAACTGAAGATGGATATGGAGACAGGTTTTCAGAAATCTGCAGCTTCTGGATACTATGATACATATCAATTGTAAACTTTCTCTTTATTGTTGTTTAGCTTGAGAACACAATTGGTGACTTCCATGATCATCTTCATTTTTGCAGTATCTTGTTATGCAGGTGCTTTATCATTTCCAGCGGAAGCTCAGTGATTAATCTCATAAATCTGTTTTTCTTTTTTATTATTTTTTTCTTGCTGTCTCGCACTCTTTTCTGTTGCAGTTCCCTCCATGATAAACACAGTAAAGTACCTTGCCCTTATAAATTTTCAAATTTCAGACACTTATTAATCATCGTCATTTAGCCTTTTTTCACCGTAATTTATAAGTTGGTCATGTCAGGTGCAAAGGGGCACTGGGTTATGAGAGGTTTAGTAAAAAGCAATGTGCCTGCTTAGCACACTGCAATGTTGTCTGGGCATGAATCTGCTTTGATGTGCTGCCATTAAGGCTTTTAAAGTGCAGTTGATTTGATTTAGGTAACAATATGACTTTTACTTTGGTGCTACCCTCTGGCCAAGATCGAATAATAGTTGTTTATCCATTTTTCATCCATTCATCAATTTTGTTTCTAGTGTGTAGTGAACATTATGGCCTCACAGTGGTGGTAGCAGTTTTGTTGACTTCAGTTTGTTTAATGGGTAGAGGGTTGCTTTCTCTGTCTGTTAGCAGGATGTTCATCACTAATAAAAGAACTTCTTTCATATTAGTGGTTTAATTTAAACTCATTCCGACTTCATTTTAGAATGCAAACAAGTCCCGACATGCATGAGGCAGCAAATACACAAACTTAAAGGAACCTTGTGAACCCAAAGTAATAAAAGGAGCTGTGCTTGGATTTCTTAACCTTTCATAGTATTTTGTTTCTTGTCTTTATTACTTTTTCTGCTTTGTGTTTTAGTTGTTTTTGATGGGCAGACAATTGAAGTAGTATTTTCTGTTTCTCCCTCCTCTACTATCGCCACTCTTGGCAGCTCCTCAGTGTACCACACTCCTCCATCGCCTACATCAAAATCAGAATTGATAGGCCCTCTTGTGACTAGGGAGGGAGAGATCTTTTTTCCTTTCCCAAATTCTCTTGTTCTTAACCTTCTTTGTTTGATTTCCTTCAATCCTTTTTCTTTCTTTAAAAAAAAGTTGTCATGGTAACGGTGCCAGGTTTATCCTAGCGATAAAAGTAAAGAGATACACCATGAGAGTACAGGCTGGCCTTTGAGTCCTTCTAGTTCATTCCAAACACCACTGGTCACTGATAGACCTGTGAAGTCAGCCGTGTGACAGGGATAGGCTATTATACCTCACTATTTAGCTTCCATAAAATTAGAGCTGTAGACCTGGAAGAATCATACCTGAACTCTAGCATATGCTGTCATGCACCACATCTCTATCCCACGCATTTGCCTTAACAGCTGGTGTAGCATGTGTTCTTGTACCACATTTAGATTTGGATTGCTGCACAGTGAATCTAAATACTTTTCTGGGAGAGAATCTGTTTCAGTGTGTCCTACTGTGAAACTACATCCAGCTGGGAATATGGTAGCTGGATCCCTTTCCTGTATTTAATTTGCCATCAGGATTTGCCACCTAATCCTAGGGCTACCCAGCAGCAGTTACATTAGAAGCTTAAGATTCATTCATGAGCAAAACATAACAAGAATTAAATCAATAGTAACATTGATGTACTTCTGCTTGTGCTGTTGTCAGTCTTGATTGAAAGTTGAGAGTCAGCTTAAGGGGTTTATGCTACTGTATGCAGCACTGGAGCCTTATGGCAAATCTCATACTGAGGATTACAACATGTAAAGTTTTCTCTGAAGGCTCTTTATCTTGGGGATTCATTCACAGCTGAAGAGATAGAGTGAACAAGTGAAGGATAGCCTCCAGCTGCTGTAGCCTCTCTAGTCTGTGCAGCGAGGCAAACTCCTGCAATGGGCGCCAATGACTTCTATAGACTGATGGTCATCTTATTGTTAGTGTTGAGGTGGTAAGCATCACCACCATGGACGTTAGTAATAAGGATAATAGTAATTAACTTTTGTTTACAAGCTATAATATGACAGCACAAGAATAACCATGAGCACATCAGAAAGAGGTGGTTCAGGTGGGGTAAGAGTGTGGGGTAGTGGTTTGCTGTGCTGTGTTTTGGTGCGTTGGGCCCAATTACAGCTCAGTGAGAGGTTCTCGAGTCAGAGTGTCTCATGAGGATTAAGTACCATGAAGCAACCAAGCTATATCTATTGCATGAGGGCTTCACTTCACAGTCTCCTTATTTCATGAGGTACAGCAGGTCCCATCCAGATCAGAGTCCTAACCTTTGGTTGTTCAAGTGATTAGCTTCAGCATCAAAGTTATTCTGTTTTACAGATGATATGGATAAAAAAAAAAAGGTGTCTTAAAGCTAACTTTTTTGCATCCACCTGTATGAAGTCTGCTGTTAATCGAACATCGAACTACATCACTTAAGATGATGTGAGGCATCAATTTTGGTCATCTTTTTTGGGTCCTATATTTTTATTCCCTTTGACTTATCAGTTTTTCATAGGTTTTCTGCTTTTGTTACCTCTGTTGGTTAAAGATTTATGTCGTTAATGATATAAAAGGTCAGTCTCAACCCAGCAATATGAATCCTACTTCAGCAGTTTTCGATTAGGAGATGGTCCCCTGTATTGTGTCTGAAGCTTAACGCTTATCGTCCTATCAGATGATAAGCGTTAATAGACTTATTAATCAGGGATTTTATGCATTTTATGACAAAGCAGTTTTAATTACTTTCTCATCTTTGGTGCATTTCTTTCATCACCTATGGTAAAATTGTGTTGGAACAGCAATGAAGGAATATTTAAATGACAATGTTTTCTTCATGTTCTTACTCTTCAGAAACATTTTTACAAATTCTGCAACTTTTATTTTGATTTATTTTTGATAACTTTTTGCCTGGGTAATGACAACCTGATGAATACACTTAAAAAATCATCAGTTTAACATCAGAGTTTTTTTTTTTTTACTTTTCTGTTGTTCTTGTATGAGTTTTTTTTGCACCTGATTGTCACGATTCATATGTTTAAATCCTTTCTCACACAATCTGTCAACCTTCAAAGATACAGATGTTATCCTCACACACTGAAATATACCCATACATTTTCAGTTCCTCTCCCAGTCCTTTCCTTGTCCATACACATCACTGGCACGACGACACTTGACTGGCAGCTGCAGCCTCTTTCCACCCAGTCCACACATTTGCCTTATTTTATCTGCTCTCTGCAGCACACGTACAGCATGCTAACTAAAGCCAGGATAGTGCACTGCAAAGTAACAACAGCTTTTTAGGGACATCACAGGCATAATAATCAGCAGAGACAAGGAGCTGGGGAGTGGAGGGCAGCAGGTTAATAAGATCAGCCACTGAGTGAGGGCGCCTACCTTTTCAAACATGGGAGGCATGCCTGCTTTAGTACTGAGATCCAATCAACTCAGCTAGTCAGTATCCATCAAAATCACAGGCACAGTCTTCAGCCTTCAATTTGAACTTGATTTGGTATTGAAGGCACTGCTTTCTCTTTTCCAGGGGAGCTTCGTGGCCTGCATGACTGCCACACTGAGGCAGATGGACGACTATCATTATGCTCATCTGATCAGCACCTTTGGCAAGATAAGGAGTGATGTGGTGGTGAGTACACCTTACACCTGATCCAGGAGACACTCCAAGCTATATTGTCGTGTAATAACCACAAATGCAGCCTCTTAGTTCAGTATCATTTTGCTCTGTCTGTTCTATTTGTTAGAAAAATGTTGTCCCTCCACAATAGAGTGTGAAATTGAATTTCTGTTATTTCTTGCTTTTGGGCTACTACATGTACGGCACGCTCTTGATGATAGTAATTCCTAAGGGAAGCAGATGACTCATGGCAGCCAACAAGTTGTGGAGGAGGATTGATTCGCATTGATTTTATGGATTTCAGCTCTGAATGATTCCTGCCTCTGACTGGTGCTTCTTTTATATGAGTCTACCCTGACAAGTGGAAAAATCCACTGTTTGCTTTTGACAACTTTGAGCTTTATTGGAGGGAAAATAATCTAATTTATATTACAGGTAAAGCTTGAGAAAATCCAAGTAAGCAGAGATTTTGCAGCACATACTCTTTTAGGTGTTATTCAATGAATAAACGCATGAGAATTTAGAGAATTAGCGAGATTGCTTATTTGTACTTATGGTTGAGTGAGCTTGCATATGCTGGCTTTCTGTTCACTCTAAAAAACAATATTTTCATCTGAATTCATTTATTAAATTTACATTTTTATAGTAGAGATGTGCCAATTGCAATTTTCTTGGCTGATTCTGATTTTAATTTTTAAGTCTGAATTAAAAACTGACCACACAAACATTTTTGTACCTCTTCTTTAATGAAAATTAAATTATAATAAAAATAAAACATTGTAACCTTTTAAACAAGTTTTACATCTCCTTATATATATATATATACAGTGGTGTGAAAAAGTATTTGCCCCCTTACTGATTTCTTATCTTTTTGCATGTTTGTCACACTGTAATGTTTCAGA
>NW_018127949.1:3901047-3911886 GCF_001952655.1 Monopterus albus
CACACACACACACACACACACACAGTAAAACCTTGGATTGCGAGTATAATTTGTTTCGGCAACATGCTCGTAATCCAAAGCACGTGTATATCAAAGCGAATTTCCCCATAAGAAATAATGGAAACTCATGATTCGTTCCACAACCACTTATTCATATAAAAATGATTGCACTAATACAAAATACAAGGTCAAAGTGTTTATTTGTCATATGCACAGTTAGGAAACATGTTTCCCTGTACAATGTCATTCTTACTTTCCTGTCCATGAGTGCCACATAATACAAGTGAAATATGAAGTAGATGAGCAATAACACAAATCTAAATGGGCAGTAACACAAATCTAAGGCACTTTAAAGGAGCAAGTGAAGGAAGCAAATAAAAAAGAAGAACGCAATACAATGCAGAGAGAATATATGCTATATGGGAGCTGTGATGTGCATATATTCAGCAGTGAGTGTGCAATTATGCATGTGCAAAATGAGTATGTAAACAGTACAGATGGAATTACATGAGGTAGATCCTGAGTCAGCTGTTTGAGTCTGATGGCAGTCGGAAAGAAAGAATTTTTCAATCTAGAGGTCCTGCATTTCACACCTCTGTGCCTCCGACCGGAGGGTAGGGGTATGAACAGTCCAAGCTGGGGGTTGGTGGGGTCTTTGAGGATGGAGGCAGCTTTCCTACGCACCCTGCGATGGTAAATGCTCTGCAGAGAGGGCAGTGGAGTCCTGGTGATCTTCTCCACAGTCTTTACCTAAAGTGTATTTGAAAACTCATCTGTACCTTTTGGCATTTGACCCGGTATGAGGCTTTGTTTTGCTGAGGATTTTTGTTTTATGATGGGTGGTTGTTTAATTGCAATTTTGTTTTATTATTGTGCTTTGTGTTAAGCACTTTGGTCAGCTGTTGCTGTGTTAAATGTGCTATATAAATAAAGTTGATGATGATGATCTCCTTTGTCTTGTCCGTCTTGAGGCTGAGATTATTGTCCTTGCACCATGACACCAGACCGGCCACCTTCCTCCTGTAGACTGCTTCGTCCCCACCAGTGATGCGACCTATCACTGCGGTGTCATCCGCAAACTTTATGATGATGTTGTCTTTGTGGGAGACGACACAGTCGTGGGTGAACAGCGTGTAGAGGATGGGACTGAGGACACATCCCTGTGGGGTGCCACTGTTTAGAACAATGCTGGCTGAAATCCTATTGCCAATCCTGACAGTCTGGGGCCTGCCAGTCAGAAAGTCCAGGAGCCAGTCACAGAGGGTGGGGTGCAGACCCAGTGTGGACAGTTTGTGGGTGAGTTTGTGGGGGACAACTGTGTTGAAGGCGGAGCTGTAGTCAATGAAGAGTATCCTGATGTAGGAGTCTCCATTTTCCAGGTGAGAAAGGGAATAGTGGAGGGCAGGCGCGATGGCGTCTGAGGTGGCTCTGTTGGGCCGGTAGGCATACTGCAAGGGGGTCCAGGGTGTCCGGCATACTGCTCTGAATGTGGGCCAGCACCACTCTCTCAAAATACTTCATAATAACTGGGGTGAGTGCCACTGGCCTGTAGTCGGTTAGTTTGTCGTGGAGTTTGCTGAGAGCCTCCAAGGGATTAGCTCTTGGGCTAACATACACAACAGCCAGAAACACAGCACTATGCTCTCTTGCTAGATAATAGGGCCGGCATTTCAGCAATAAAAACTCTACGTCTGGCAAACAGTGCTTATAAACACTCTGTACATCTCCGCACCACAAATTATTGATAAACACACCACCTCCTTTTGCCTTCCCCGAAAGAAACAGCAATGTGTTCTCCCCGGTGTACAGACTAGGTTTGCAGCTGGATCATGGAATCTGGGATTTTGTCAGAAAGCAAAGTCTTGGTGAGAATTAGAGCACAGAATTCTCTTATTTCTGGTTGTGTTGTAATCCTAGCCCTTAGCTCGTCCAATTTGTTTTCCAGAGACTGTACGTTAGCAAGGAAGAGGCTGGGTAGTGGCAGTCGGGTAGCGTGAGCTTTTAGCCTAGCATGGAGTCCCCGTTTTTTGCCCCGTTTGCGTCTCCGCTGTATGAGTTGGCGATGTCCAACAATGCCTGTCTGTTGTATGTTAGCAGTGCATGACATTTGTGCACTGCAGAAAGAGTAAAAAAACACACAAAAAAGAAGATAACGAAGAAAAAGCCGGCATTCGAGAGTGGAACGCGCAAACACATCTGCCTCGGAGGACGCCATGTTGATTTCATTACAGTATAAAGTAAAAAAAATAAAAAATTAACCTGCACTTTACCTTTGAAAAGAATTGTGGCTGGCGTGAGGGGCCATTGTTGCAGTATAGATGTTGACTATACGAGTGAGGCACAAGAACCATCGGCTCAGTTGTGACATGACGCTCTGCAGACAAAGACCTCGCTCGCTTATCAAATTAAAATTTTTGCTCGTCTTGCAAAACACTCGCAGACCGGGTTACTCGCAATCCAAGGTTTTACTTTATATATATATATATTTTTTTTTTTTTTTACAAATCTCTAGCTAAAAATGAACTGCGAACATTGTACTTCTCCAAATATAAACAGGTGCAACAAGTAATAGAAACAGAGGAAATCAATCCCACAGTAAGTTTGTAAGTTTGTATTTGCAGTGTTTTACCATGGGTTGGATACACTGTACATATACTTGCATATACAGTACATGCATTTCAAGTGTAGTGCCAGTAATTCCTTCAGTGTGTAGTATTTGTCAGAGATTTGGACACAGTTTTCCCTTCTCCAGAGTGTTTCTGTGGGCTACTTTATGCACTTTATGTACACCAAATACTTCCAATGCATGAGTGAACACGCAGTATAGACATGAATGTGAGATGCTACACACTGTACAAGTTATGCTTTTGGTCTGTGCCACTGTGTGTGTGACGTGAACTGTTGCATGACTGATCAGCTGGTCACGGCTGATCAAGCTAAAAACTGGCCAGTTCTCATCCCCAGCCGATCGTTCAATGCATCTTAATTAAGTAGTGGTAAAAAAATCAACATGAATACCTCTGTGACACTCATGGTTGTACACAGGGCTTGTATAGTTGCCATAGCAGGACAGACAATCACTATGATGAAGCTGGATCCTTCCACAGATTTAATATCCCTGAATCTGGCATGGGCCATATCCACATTTCAGAACTGGCTGCAACCCAGAGGACTTTGTTCTTTTGCAGTTTTTCTCAAAATACACAACCACAAAGCACGGGGAGTGAGCATCTACAGCCAGAAATGGATTTACAAGCATATTTATGTTTCTAGTTATCAATTTGACATGTTGTCCTTTAATGACTTAATTATCTGACCTGTTAATGTTATCCAAATACCACATGAACAGTGTTCCTATAAGTAAGAAGGTTGTAATCTCATTGTACTGCTACATGTGAGCATTAATAATATGCTGGATTATTGCTCTCATTTGCCACTTGCAAAAGGGAAATACAGTACACAACCTTAAGAACCAATCTAAAACTTTTTCCCACCTGAAAGCCACCAACTAGTTGGTTTGCTCTTGTGTTGGAGATGGGAAGAATAACAGTTTTCATTTCAAAAAGTTTCTCTCTCTTGCAGGATTTCCTAATGGAAACATTTATCATGTTTAAAGATCTCATTGGCAAAAATGTCTACCCCTCAGACTGGATCATAATGAACATGATGCAAAATAAGTAAGTACATCACTGCTGGACACACATGCACACAAACATAAACCATGCTGCTTTGAATTTTCTACACTGTTGTTGCTAAGGAACAGCAGTCAGAAGTGGGTAAAGATATTTTCCAATGTTTTTCTCTCCATGCAAATATCGGCAGAAGGGCCTCAGCAGTGTAGCAATCAGATGAGCAGTCAGCGCAGTCGCAAACAGTCACATGAATTTTAGATGCTCGGGTGTATACTGCCTGCTAATCCCCAAACTTAGTCTCAGCATCTCTTGACACTGCTGCTTGTTGTGCTGCTGCGGCCTTCTGTTTTATTAATGTAAACCTCGCCTGATTCCATTTTTGTTGAAAATATAAAAAGAGATCAATGTGCTTTGCAGTTAGTTTAGTCAAGAGCAATTTTTTTACGCTTGTCACAACAGAATTTAGAGCCATTAAAGTATTGAAAGGCTTTTAAAAAAATCTTTTTTGTATCTTTTTAGAAGAGGTGTACCAGAATGTGCTCTAGTGCTATATTATGAAATGGCAAAGCAACAACTCAACTGTCAGATGAAAATATTGTCTGCTTTGATGGTTTGGAAAGAAATTTTCCTCTACCTCACCAACATCCAACCATTATTAAAACTGGATGTGGATGTATTTTACACACTGGCCAAATATCCATGATCACTGTGAAACTGACATACTTCATAAAAGAGCACTCCATCACAATAAGCTGTTTAAAACATTTCACAAGATATATCCAGAGATAGCATCCTTTTTTTATTTGCCAAAGTCTAGTACCTACATCACCCACAATGCAGCTCAGATGCTGACAGTTCAGTTGGGCATTCAGGGGTTTTAGGCTAGTAGTAGCTAATATATTCTCAAGCTCCTAGCTTCAAGCAGAGAAGAGCAGGCTACAGAGATCTGGTAAGCCTACTTCTTTCTAGCTCCACACCCACAGGTTTTTTTCCATTTCAAACTTGAGGTCTTCAACTCCAACCGATGTTGTCTCAAATGACTTCTGTTGTGTCAGTCTGTCTGATTTCACACAGTTCCTTCTGGAGCCGCAAAAGGTTTTATACAACTTCCTCACATACTGTTTGCAGCAGTACCCAGTGAGACCTGTAAACAGACTTTGATGTGTAAAATAGACTTTAATGGAGCATGCATCACAAGAAACACAATGAAGAACACTAAAACTGAAATAACAAGGCTTTTCACCTAATAATGTCCCTTGGACTGTATTTGTGGGAGCGGAGCTTCAAAGTGGCCACTTAGAGAGCATGTGCAGAGCGCTTTGGGGCAGGCCCCTTCTGAACTCATTCTAACATCATCATCAGTTAGGATATTTGGCTAGAGATTGCCTTGCTACTCAGTTTTAGTTTTATTGCTTTCATCAGTCCATGTGATTGCTACAAGTCAGATTGCTTTTCACCCCAAAACCATCGCTGCCACCTGGGTCACAATGCAGAACACATCAGTGCAGCTTGGTGATGATTATCCCCTGTGCCCAGCAGGTGTGCAAATCACACATAACAGTCCTGACCATCTTGAGTCGCACACACTCTGAACACATCATCAGCACATGCTCCAAAGTGCATGCACTGGACTAACAGGCGGTTCAGACATGCAATACCCACTGTGATCATGCACTGTCTAGAGCAGCTTTGGGGGTGTGATGAGCATCACTGAGCTCCCAACAGTTCATTCTCAGGTCATGCTTTGTAGCATATAACAGGTTTTATTTTTGGCTGGCAGACTGGAGGCCAATGTGTCATCCTTCATACCCCCATACAATCTTGCCCATTTGAGCCTTTTGTCTATTTCCACTGGTTTGTGACCACTGAAAGATTTAACTTTGCTTTCTAATCAGTGCATTTGGCCACCTACTGAAGTTAAATAATTGCTCAAGTCAATGAAATACACACCTGTCAAAGTCTTAGACATCTCACAGTCTTTATAGTCAAGCCTGTTTGAATATTGCACATGCCAGCTTCACAACAAATTAGCAGAACTATTCTGTTTGTCACCATTAATTTCTATGCGTTTCGTCAGTTTTTCTGCTCCCCACATCAAGAACCCAGGATGACACTTTGGTTCATCTAATGAGAGAGCTGTAAATGTTTTGCATTAACAATGTAAGTGCTGGGCACGTTTTGATCGTCAGATCCCTTGAGACTGATTGAATTCATGACAGTCTCTTCGAACTGTCACATCCTGGTGGCTGTAGCATTAAAGTAGGACCCTCACTTCATCCAAAAGTTCATCTATAGATTTTATATACAGTATGTTCATCTAGCTGTGTTAAATTCTGTTGGTGGACATGGCCACCCAGGGACAGAAAAACATGGGTGTTGCCCATTTGCAGATTCAATAGATGTGAAACAACTTCAGCATTAGTAAAAGTCAAAGAACTTGCTTTCCTTTTATTCTTGTTTCGGTCTCTACCAGAAAAATATCTGGCTCTTAACCTTTAGATGTTTCACTGCATTCATCAGCTAGTTGGTAGGTTTGATTGTCTGCCATTTGGTGCTGGACAGGCAGTGAACATTGGGTTTATCGCCACTTATTTGTGAGAAAAGGTGTTGAGATTGAACTGAGAGACTTGAGTCTATGGGTTCGCTGCAATAGGCGACAGTCATTTGATCCTATGCTAATACCAAATTTTTGTTTAGTAGTCTTTAAAATAATTGCTTGGTGTTCAGGTGATTTAAAACATGCATTTTATTTATGTATCTTCAAAGCTCAGTTGACACATTTTAAAGCTTTTAAAAATACTTGTTGAATGTTCACAAAACAATTTTCCATTTCTTGTTCATAGTGCCTTGTTTCTGGGCAATTCACACATGCCACATTCAGCACACTGATTGCCACTCACAGCACCGGCAGATGCTTCTTTCATGTCCACATATTATGATAGCATCCCTTAATGACTTAGGCATCAGCAGTAGCGCAGTCATTTCCTCCCACTCCTTCTTCTTCACCCATCGCCTCTTACTCCTCCATGTTGTAAACTGATTTATGGGCTCTAATTGCCTGAGGGGCAGCTGTATCAGGCTGTTTAGCCGCTGTCTGCCTTTTCTCTCGTGCCTACTGGCAACTAAGTTGAAGTAGAGATGGACTGACATTTGTTCTCCAAAATGACAGGGAACAAGTTTACACACACATGGTCGCTGTTGGCGGAGGACCTGACTGCATGCCCTCTGACCCAGATGTTTCTTAGGTCGTATATACAGTGTCTTATTTGGTGGTTAATGCACCAAACTGCGCTTTGAGGATTCTCACCTTGAGGTCCAACTTGTAGTTCCCATTCTTTGGCTTGTCTAGTATCATTAAAAAGACCCACTGTATATTTCGCTTGCACTTTTCATTTTAACAGTCTTTGTCA
This sequence comes from Monopterus albus, assembly GCF_001952655.1. Classification (NCBI taxonomy): domain Eukaryota; kingdom Metazoa; phylum Chordata; class Actinopteri; order Synbranchiformes; family Synbranchidae; genus Monopterus; species Monopterus albus. The sequence continues at coordinate 3,908,090 of NW_018127949.1, forward strand.
CATAATCACCGTAAAATAAAAACATTAACATAAATACATTTTGTAAAATTAGGTACTTAAAATAAGTATCAAACAATTGAAGCTCCTTTAATTGTGGCAATGTTGCAAAAGCTTTAGGAATGTAGATATGGCACTCAGTGTTGAATTTACTTTTGCCTTTTTAGAGGTACAAGTGCCCTGAGGGTAAACCTGGATTTTTGTTCAAGGGCGCTGACTGAATTAGCACCAGTTGGCATTTGCTTAACCACTACAGTCACTGTCTGTTTCCTCCTAGGAATGAAAAACCTCCCTTTTTTTTTTACAAGACCCCAGCTGTTGGCTGCTTTGTGCAGTCAGCTAAATGTGCTCCTTTACAGATTTGCATAGTAAACTTTTCAAGAGCCCTGCGCGCTTCAACCTGATGGCCCACCCGAGATGTGCTGATTCACAGCATACTGAGTGCAGTCATCATCATCATCAGTCTGAACAATGTTCACTGGCAATCTTGTTTTTTCTTGTTGCAAAGTGAAGCACTTAAACAGCTGTGGATGTTGCAGCAACCAAAAGACTTGATTAACATGCTGAATAAAAAATTATGCTAAATTATAGATGATCAAGTGTAATTAGTGATATTTAGCAAATTGATAGTGTTTAGTCTTTTTCTCTCCCAGTCTGAAAGGATTAAGCTTTAAGATCACCAATTACTCTAACGACAAAAAGAAAGTTAGCAAATCAAGGAAAATATTGTTTAATAATCGCTAAATAAATACAAATTTAAAGGTTATAATCAAGTTTTTGAAGTTGTAATTTTCTCTGTTATCTGCATGCATATAGAGGAACTGAACAACTGTCTTCTTGCAGTGATGGTTTTATTTTCTTCTTTTTTATGTGCAATAGACTATAGTACATACGATGTCTTTTTCGTGACTAGCAGAATTACTAGGACATGTGAATATACTTTTAATGCATTAGGTTTGAGTAACACCAGATAGCCCCTTCAAAATCAGTTCATTTCCCCAAGTAACACCCCAAGTTTATTCCAGAGCTGTTAATTGTGTATATAGAGGAGCGTATTGAGAGATGAATTGGGAGTTCTCGGAGAGCCCAGCATGGCAGATGAAAAGATGAAAGTTGAAAGTCAAAGAAGCAGCTCTTTAACTCAGTAACCCATGCCATCAGTCCCTCACAGACTCATTAGGAGAGGATTTCTGGTTTAGAGTTCTCTCAGACTAATCAAGGACCTAGGGGGCAGTTCTGGAAGGCAATAAGAAAGGAGGACTTACCAAGAGTGAAAAGGCTGCCAGCAATGTAGTGATCCTGAAGCCCCCCTACAACCCACCACCCAACAGTTCCTGTGGGCTTATGGATATTTGATTGACATACACTTTTTAAACATTGCCCACTGATCAGATGCTAAGAGTATGAAGAATCCTAAGCAAGAAAATGACAAAACTTGACCAAAATCTTTACATTTGATTATGAAATCCTTGTATTTTAAACCCTTTTCTTCAACATAGTAAACTGTTCAGGTGGACCTACTACCACCTACCCACATCGGAGCTAGGGGAAGTATTCAGATCACTTACTTAGGTGAAATTAGCAATGCCATGATGTGAGAAATATTCTAATACTAGTACTAACACTTTGTCCTTTGCTTTCATAGAAATGGGTTACAAGGAAATGATACTGAAATCAAAGCATTCATTTTACAGAACTCCCCCTGTTTGGGTGTTGTTTTGCAGTTGTTAAGGCAAGTGCAATATTTCCCTATAAAGTAGAATATTTAGATGGGCAAATGAGCACAAAATATAAAATTAGTTTCTTCAAGAAAATCTGTATTTCAAAGTTGTACAGTACTTTACTTTTCACCTCTGTTTTGTAAAGTACCCTAATTGTTTAGTTTCTTGTGCTGGCAGAGGAGTGAAATGATATTTTTTTCTTTCTAGTATAAAATACGGATCAGTTACTACAGTGAAGAAGATTGGAGAGACAGTAAATATGCTGCAGCTCTTTTTTGCCTTTCCTTTCTCAACATAACCGACGTGTTTGCAGTTTGTGTCTTTAGGCCGACAGCATGTCAAACCAAATGTCCCATTTTGTGATTGCATAACTGATGTATACTTAATATGACATTCAAACTAGCTTTGCATCACATTGCAATCAGTACTGGCTAAAAGAGCACCCTTAGCATGAATGTCACTCGGTTAATATGCAAGGCCCTGTATAATTATCTCTAATACACTTATTGTTATGCTGTTGAGGGTATGTATCTGAGTTTCACTGTGTGAAACACAACTGTTTTCAGTAGTGTGGAAAAGTTTTCTTGAAAACTTTTGGTGTGCAAAAGCTCCATACAGTATGTTATTCTTCACCCTCCCGTTTTCTGCAGGCATATCATTTGTATTTAGAAAATCGTGACTAAACACAAAATGTTAAAGGTTTTGATTGTTAGAAGCTGGTTTATTGGCTTTGTGAGTCATCTGGTAACTTTGAATATGCCTCATTATCTCATCCACTGCTCAGCATGAACTGCACCAGTACTCTGACTTGAGTGTGCAAAGTGGGAGTTTTCCTGCTCGCTAGTATTTGGAATTCTGTCCAAATCAGCCCGTGTTGCCTCATTAGTAATCTGTTCACCTCTTCACAAACTTTTGGCATGGATAAAAAAAAGCAGTCTTTGCTGTCACTGATGCATCTCAGATCTCTTTGTTTACAGGCAGGCGGAAGCCAGTGCACTTCAGCTATGACGCGGGCATCACGCTGCCTATTGCTGCCAAGTCAAAGGGACTGCAGCTTTTTTCACAGTATTTGCATGACAGACAGGGTACCAGTGGCCTGTGGCATCAGTCACATAATATCTTTTCTATTGTCATTTTAAACTGTCTCTAACAAACACATATACAGTATCCAGCGTTTTACTTGGCCTGTGTCAGTTTATTTTTTCACAGAAGAATGAGTCTTCTGGTTCTAACAGTAACTAAGTTCTATAGATGTAATTATTCCTATAGATCTCTCCTTATTAATCACTGACTGTATCTACCTACATATAATCTAATGGTAGGGATGCAGAGCATCCCTTAGCTTCCATGGGGGCTGCTGATCAGTATAAATTGAGTTTTTCTGACAAGTCATGACTAACTTTAACTAGAGGAATGTTGTCACATTGGAGTGAGATTTGGGTTAAAGCTATGTTGACAGAAAAACTGATCTAATATTAGATCAGGTGTCTGAAATAAAGTTAGTCTAATTTAATAAATTGGTTTTAGGATAATTTTTGACCTTGTCTTATCTCATAGCACAGGCAGATATGCCAGCTATTCAGCAACAGTATGCAAATAGATTGTGATCATCATCAGTGATGCTCTCTGAACTCATTTAGCAAGTATGATTTGCTGATAACTTTTCATTAGCATATATGCTAGGTGTCTGTGATGCAGATCATTTGACACAGCTCAAGACTGTGTCCTACGGCTGCAGAAAACCAGCTGATTTAATCTTATTTATTTTTTAAAAAACAGCAAGGGTATGAAAAACGAATCCTCTCTGGTTGGTCCAGAAATGTAAGTGTACAGCACATCCATCAATAAGCAGTAATAGAGCGATTTGTCTGACACTGACAGTTTGATATTTATTATAATGATACCCTAGGTATAATGTATCAAAATGACTCTAATGTGTAGGAGTTGCTATGCTGCTCTTGCACTGCCTAATTAGAAAGTTAAAGGATCTCTAAGTTATGTATTTGTTTCCCAAAGCAGAAAACGGGGAAGCCTGTGATTTCTAGAGATGATTAAAACTACTGTGATTTCCCTGCTGAA
>NW_018127949.1:3911936-4004535 GCF_001952655.1 Monopterus albus
GATTAAACAGCAAAAAACAGCAACAGAATGCATTTTCAGGGTGTCCCAAGAAATGCTTGGTGTCGTAGCTCAAGGCATAGAGCAAACATCAAATCCACTGGAAAAGTCTTTGTTTACGTTTATAGTAGCAGCTTAAATTTCCCAGTCATTAGCATTTTGCTTGTACTTGTAATGAAGTTACCCAGAACTGGTTCGTCATTGTCTCTGCCGTTGCATCTGCGCATCTTATTTTCCCTCTGCAGCACAATGACTGGCTGTAACAGATGTTGCAAGGTAGCCAAGAATCTTCCCTCTGGCATTTGGCTTTGTTAATAATGCAAGCCTAAATGAGCGGTGACACCACAGGCTGTATAATTTACAGTTAATATTCACTGTGCAGACGGTCTGGATTCACACTTGAATTGCTGTTTATGTGCAAATAATATTCCCTGAAATCAGTACCGTAATTAATTATAGACCGTACTGTAATTGCATATTGTTATAGTGTAAATCATTCCTCTTGGACTAACACAGAGAGGTATTTTTGTGAGTATATCATATTCATTAAAGGGCCATAATTTAGAAATTTCATACACATTACATATTTAAAAACTCAAGACATTAGCTCTGAATATCTTTAATCCTGTTTGAAATGGTTTCTGGAGTGTCTTAGTGAGAGCCTACTGTGAGGGAAATTATATTCTATTTTCATCCACCTCATTAAGTTTTTCACTTTAATTAATGGCAGGATGTTCTCACAGAGAAACTGTCCTATCCATTCATTAAAGCCCATTATATGTCTGCACTCAGGCAGTCTGCTGACCTTAAACAGGCTTTTAGGTAGTGGAGTTTATATGATCAAACATGAGTGACATTTGTACTCATGTTGGCATAGACATTCTGCACATCAGTCATGTAGAGAGCACAGGAAATTGCAGTTGTGCAGATCATCAGCCAGTTGTAGTGGAACCATGAAGGAGTCCCTCTACTGGAAAGGAGAAATGGTTGATTACAGCTGCTTTTTCCACGTTGAGTCATATTTAGCCACAAGCTATGAAGACTATTGATCTTGCTCCTCTCCTCCTTGTGACCCAGAAGCAGAAGCTGCGCACTGCCTTGGAAATATCAGCAGATATTACAGCTATTGGTAAATAGAAATTAATTTAGGTGGCCCAATCACATCATCCACATATATGCTAGCTTTTAAAATGAGCTGAATCGTTGACTTACTGTAAATATGTTTCATTACCAGGTCTGAGCATCATACCACTGAGTAGAGTTGCTATAAGTCAGTTTTTGTAGGTCAGTAGTTGTCTGTGTTGACACAGTAAGGCATATGATTTTCACTTTTAGTGACTTTTCACCAGCAAATGTCTATTTTTTTAAGGGGAGGGTTGATTTTGTTTTTTTCAATCCCAGTACATCTTAAAGTTGTTGTGTTTCCTGTAATCCATGGGTGGCTGTGGATCAGGGGTAGAGCAGGTTGACCTCTGATCACAGGGTTGGCGGTTTGATTCCCGTTCTCCTCAGACCATGTCTTAACGCGTCCTTAAGCATTAATACATTTTTGCTACACATTTACTGTAGCTAAGAGCCAGTCATCTGTGCATTCCTGGGCAGAGGCTGCCAGTAATGTGCTGTATGATGCAAGGAAAGCTTTAATAGTGTTGAGAATGACTTACTGAAAACAGTGCAGCTCTAAACAAACACAGTAATTGCCCATTACCAAAACCAAAATTCTAGTTAATATCAAAATAAAAACCAGACTCTAACCAATTTTCATTTATTGTAGTATCAATGTAATCTTTAATACTTAGTGTTTTTAATATTGACAATAATACGTTTTCTCTCATCATTTGAAAATTGAAACTGAAAATAATGAGCCCCCCATGCTGAGCAGTAATATTTCTCGCCCGACAGGTGCAGTGGATGGAAAACACTTTGGCATTAGTCCAGTGTTAAGCGTATCAACTATATTGGCATGTTCACAGCTGCAGAAAATTGAGTGAGCTGTGCAGAGGGGGAGCTCGTGCAGACAGGATGGTGGTAATAGGCTGTCTGAGTTTAGGTGATGGGAGGGAGGGGTCTCCCGCTCTGAGACCAGAGAGCCAGAGAAATGGGCTTCTAATGGCTTATCCAGAGGTGTTTGACAGTTGACCTTTCCAGCTAATAATTAAGGTGACTATTAATATGTATCACACATCAGTACTGAATAGCATTTAGTCAGCAATGGAGATAAATGTGGTACATGAATACTGTATAGCTCTAAAATGCCCCACATCTCACAGCGTCCTCCTCTCAACAGTGATGATTATTTCTGTTCATAATCAGTTAGACAAGGCACTGAGGGAAACCCAGTCCTGTCTCTACGCCACTAAAATTTAGACCTTGCTGTATGCTCAGGTGACAGGGACCTTTGCAGCTGAAAACCTAAAGTTAGAGACGCCTAGGTGCTGTGTGAGGAATGTCTGATTCTGTCACATGGCTTGGACCGTGACAAGGCCCTCTTGGAGCCGCCTGTGCAGTGGTGTCTGCTCACCTGCCAGTGTCGCTGACACAAGAGTTACATCTTAATGCCGCTTTAGTGCCTGCTCATAAAACCCTGATGCAATCCACTCAAATGGCATAAAGGTTGTCCTTGTTCCACCTTGCTATTTTTTATGATGCCTTCTGATGTATTGTCATATTTTGCCTTGGGCAGTTATTTGTTACTGTTTGGTTGTTAAGTATTTGTGAGGAAAACAAATCAACTGAAGCAGGGACTAAGGCTGAGAAATCACAAGAACCTGGTGTGGTTCAGATAGTTGAAATTACTCTTCTCTACATATTTTCTTCTGCGCTCATGATAAAAGGTTTTTTCTTCCATGGGCAATTCTTAAAAATGAGCACAGACATTGTTGTATGGCTGGTTTCACCAGGGAATGACGTTAAATAGTGGATGGGCCTCTGACTCTGTAAGCAGCAATCATAATTCCCCTCTAAAAGCTTCATGCCATTGAAGTTATTAATATTTAATTCTGCACCATCAGAGTGGATTAAGTCTTCAGACAGACTTGTCATTAAGGTCTACTCATCAAGTCCTTTTTCTTGAGGTTATTCTGTACCTCATTCAGCCAAAGAGAAAGATTGAACCTGTGTTTCACCTCTGAAGCACATACAGTATTTTTGATAAGGACAAATATTCATTCTTCATGGAAATTACTATTCTGTTTTACAGCATATTGTGTGTAGCATCTTTTTGCATTTTTGGACTGTTTAGGTTTCCTTTCGCAGGGACTGCTGATGGAAGGTTGTTGGCTACTGTAAATATGTCAAAGCTTCTCTTCCCTTTAATTAAGATTTATGTTTTTAAACAGGTCGCTGAGAAATGTAATAAAAATTAAAAAAAAACTCCCGACTCCTCTGCCAGTGCTTGTGTCCTAGCAGTGGTTTACTATACATATATATATATATATATGAAGTAGCAGCAATGATGCATCGTAGTTTGATCCATTAAGTGGTTTAAATGCAAGTATTTTTTATATCGCTGTATTTCCTTTTACATTGCACAGTAAATCCAGTCCATTACTATTCAGTATACAAGCATCTGTACTGTAATTGAGTATGACATTTTGTTAGGGGATCAAATGTTCACTACAGTGGTGTTTACACGGGGTGTGAATATGAATACCTGGGGGCGACTGGATCAACAAGCAAAGTAGTTTCAGTGGGCACAGAGTTGTTCAAACCTGACCTTTAAATCCATGTAATTAGAAACTGTATAATAGCCTTTATTTTAAGGTGACAAAACAAGACTGTATTCAGACACGGTCCTCTCGTCTTTTCAGAGTGTTTCTACGGGCCATTAATCAGTATGCAGCAGTGCTGAACAAAAAGTTTCTGGATCAAACAAACTTTGAGCTACAGGTAAGAGCTGAACTGATGAAAGACTGCCTCCCGAAGACAGGGTTTCTTTAGTCTAGGCAAGATTGGATGATCATTTAAGTACAATTAAAAGAAGTTTTGGAAAATATTTGGCTGCATTTTTTTTTTAGTCATCTTTTCACAGCAGTTTGATGGTGAGGCTGCTTTAATGTTTCAGATGCATTAGGCATACAGTAAGAGTTGTGTAGAGAGCATCAATTATTGTGTAATGGCTGCCAATTTGATGTGCGTTCTGAATATTTTAACCTGCTCCCTCCAGAGTAAAGCAACATTTTCTTTTTGCTTTTTAAATATCTGACATATAGAAGAATGTTTAATGTTGTCAGCAATTAAACTGCTCTGAGCTTTTAAAGCATTTATGATTTGCTTTTAGTGTGACTTATATCACTTGGAGCTATCTTTATGGTGTCTGGATAAAGCTGTTGGGCTTTCCATATTCTAAACTGCAGCTCTGTGGTGTAAAGATAATTTATCTGGATAAAATGACATAGCCTTATGCAGCCATTTTTTTTACTGGTTTAGTTTAACCAGGCATGTAAATTGGCTTATGGGCATTCTCTTAAGAAAGGGTGTGCTCTACATGTATATTCTCTTCTCGTCTTCTTTTCTCACTCCACATTCTGTCCATTTGTCTGTTTCTGTCTGAGTCAGCTGTGGAACAACTACTTTCACCTGGCTGTAGCCTTCCTCACCCAGGAGTCGTTGCAGCTGGAGAACTTCTCAAGCGACAAAAGAGCCAAGATCTTCCACAAGTAAGTGCTATTACTCTCTCAATCCACAGGACATCCTCAGTGCACACCAACGCTCCCTCCTCAGTATGAGTGTGCTCAGAGGGATTCCCAGCACCCCGTGGTTCCAGCAGAGGCTGCACTAGTTGTTTGCACTTCTCAACAAAGCAGAAGAGCCTCATAGTAACACCAGGGGTTATAGAGGGCACGTCTTTTACTCAAATCTCTGGTATCAGGCGAAGATGAGAATCCCCTTTTGGAATTAGGATAAAGGTCTTTGGTCTCTCCTCGGAGCATCTTCTACATGCTCAGAATAAAAGGGAGAACTTTTGATATCACAAAGCACAGAGGCTTTTAGTGGCTGAAGTTTTAAATCCATTAATTTTATTGCAAGACATTTATTGCTTTTGAAAATCTACTCTAAAACCTAACCCTACTTTCATCAAAGTTCAGAGAAGGGTTTCATTTCTCACCCATCCACTGACTGTAGCTACAAAAGCCATTCATCTACATTTGTATTTCTTATAGAGTCTGGTAATGCAGCCAAATGTGTAAATGCTTTCTGGGCAGACGTGGAGGCTCTCATCTTCATTTGGAGGAGCTTTTGTCACTGAAGCATTCATCACACTGGCCCTGGCTTGGCAGTGAGACGACTTCTTGGTCAGTGCTGTATTATCAGCTCTGATAAATTCCCACACAAACAGTCAGACACAGTAAACAGGACGTGCCCAACCACCCCCACCCTGCTTTTTCTCAGCCTTCCCCGAAAGAAACAGCTGTTTGATTCAGATACACAAGAACTGAATTTCCTGGCATAAGCACAGGAATGAGCTGATCTGCTGTTTTTGGACTGTTCTTTTAAGATTCCAAATATGTCATTCAAATACAACTACAGGAAGCCTTCACAGCGTGTGAAGGGGATACTCTTCAGGGTTTGTGAGCTTCTCTCACTCACCGTCTACCTCTGCCCACCCACTCACCTTCTCTGTCTCTTTGTCTGCCTCCCCCACCTTCTCTCTTTTACGTCTCCCTCTGTGCATCCCATTTCCTTGTGTGCTGGCGCATGAACTGCCAGTCCTGCCTGCAATACCAATTATTGTGCCTTGCTTGGGAGCAGAGAACAGAGGGGTAAAAGCAGAGATGTGTGGAGCGGGGCTCTTTAGTGTTCTGCATTGGCTTTTCTCCCGTGTCATACATCGTCCTGTGCTGTTTGAAGTTCTGGTCCATTACTGGTGTCTGGTGTGATCCTCATTTCCTTTTCACACTTAGACCGCCGTCACAGTCATGGACTGCGTGGCCTGAATATAAGAGTGTGTTTTTCACAATCTTTGTCTTGCATTATTTTCATAGTTTTGGCCATCAGTAGTAATAACATTGTACATACCAAGATAACTGGGGAGACTGGGAACACTCCAACACTGCCAATAAGACGAGGAGTTAAACAACCCATGTAGGTTTTGAAGAAACACCAAGGTTTGCCTAACGTAATGTATTTAGAAGAGATAATACTGTCTTTGTTCTCTGATTGAACCTTGATCTACTGTACAGTTTGTGTAGAGTAGATGGTTATTATTACTGACATGTAAGGTTTACATCATTTGGCTAAACTCTTGGCTTGTTTACAGTCTGTGTGCGTGCTGTATGAACACTCATTTCTTGCCCTGTCATACTGCTGTCTGTTCCCAAGCCTCAGCAAGAACAATGATAAGCACAAGTTTATAACTGATGCAAAGGGAAAAAATTAAAGCTCTAAGAAACTGTTGTTTCTGTAATTTTTCTTTAACTGTTCATTTAGAAGGGCTATGGCCAGAAACTGTGGAAATGCAGCTTCACGTACAGAGCTGGATAAATGAGCACACAGCATTGTCATGATATGCTGATGTGAGTGATGAGGAGGGGGACTGTCATATTGTCAGGTTTTATAACTCCCTTTTCTTTGAGCTTTGATCACATCTCATCTGTTTTTACAGGCCACTGCCTGTCGATCCTTTGTGTTTTTTTACAGGCCACTGCCTGTCGATCCTTTATTTGTTCCCCTCTTGCTGTATCTGACAACTATCTCTGTATGTTTTTCTCCATTTCTTCTGTTTTCTTCACCTCATGCCTCCAACTCCATTTCTTCTGTTCCCCTCTAAATCTTGCTCCTTGCACCCTGACCCAGTTGTATCACAAGTAACTATGAGCCCCAGTTCCATAATACTTACTGCTAACAGCTGTTCCTCTGTAGACATGTTATTTTAGAGAGCCTTCCACCCCACAGCTGACAGGTAGGTGTTGTAGGTCTTGACAACCAACAGTCATAGCTGCCAGTCCTGCTGCTTACAGGAGTGTGAACAGCACTGTGCATCTGTCTCAGCTCAGATAAGGACATGTGTGCAGTCATCTGCATGGTCATAGTGTATAAGGAGACACAAAACTGCATGCTTTCACTGGCACACGAGCAGGTTGTGAGCACAACCCTGGCCAAACTGCAAAGAAATTATTCAGCGTCTTTGCTAAAGATTCTAGCTGTGCTCTTCTCCTCTTTATCGAAATACATTTGTGTGTCTTTGAGCAATATTGGCAAAACAATCAGTTTGATTTAAGAATTATGTCAGGGCTACAGGATGCTCTGAAATGTCATGGTGTGTGAAACAGGCCTTGGATAGATATTAATTAGAGGTCAGGAGAGGTGTCAACACTTGGAGGTGAAACTCATCTTTTTACTTGACTTTACAGTGTTATGCCATTCGTGTACTAGGCAGAGGAGAGAGAGTGTCCTTGTGCCTCCATCAGTCGCTCAGTCTGATAGTCAGTCAGGCCTGATTCTCGGCATGTGCAAACAATGCAGACGCCTGCAGCGCCACCAGCTGGAGAAAGAGCAGTTTGCGAAATCGGCGTTGCTTCTTGTGGGAGTCCTGATTATGCTGACAAAAAAAATCCTATTCAAACAAACAAAATGTTTTGGAGAAAACATTGCTTCTTTGACATTTATTCATTCACAAGTCTCTTGTTGTTACAGCATTGTGTTACCAGTGTGACCTGAGTGCTGCATAACTTGCTTTTCTGTTTTAGCAGCGTGATCAGCCACGCAACCAGCTGGCTTGGTTGAGGGCAGAGACTGTGATGATTTGCCATTGCTCCAAAACAGAACCACAACATTCCAGCTCAGTGCAGTTATTCCACATGGTGAACCAGCAGTCAAAGTACATTTGATTACCTCTCAGCATGCAGTGGTGCAACTAAAGTCAGCTATACCAGTCTCGTGGAACTAGGGTGAAAACAGCCAGAAATAGTTCTCCCAGAACTGTTAACTTCATTGGGTCTTCTATATTCTTAGTCTTAAATAATATCAGGCTTGAAATTCTTATCAAATGTGCAGTTGACTTTGAAAGAACTAAAGCCATTTCTTCTGTGTCTTCTGATCGGTTTCAACTGGTCTCACTTTTGCCATCCCTGTTAGTCTCACCATCATTCACTGTCTCTCCCTCTCTGTCTTTTCCACTTCACTAGTTGTCGTTTCTGTGACCCAGGGCAGTGTGGCAGACAGGGAGACGGGCTCCAAGCTGCCGTCGAGATCAGTTCATGACCTACACATGGCAGAGCTGATCAGCTTATAAGCCCCTGTTCGCAAAAACTAGACAAGGAGTCAGGATGAGAGTGATCCTTCCTGCTTATTTTGCAAATCTTTGTTTTTTTTTTTGTTTTTTTTATAAGGGTTCTTGATGCATCAAGTTAAATTCAAAGAGCTGTTGCCAACAAAGACTGTCTGATCAAACAGTTTGCCTCATGTCATCTGTCCTCAGTCTTCTGGGTTTTGAAATGCATAAACAGAAGAGAAGAGTATAGCTGACAGCCTGCTGACTACCAGTATGTGTATGTTGCAGACTTGCCTGGGTGGGAATCATTTGTGTGCATTTATGTTTCATGGAAAGGCAAAGCAAACTAACTTACCATGGTCAAGCCACCGTGAATCTGTTTAAACAGTTATTATATGCTGGTGTAATGGTTGTCATTTAGGCATGCACGTGAGCGACTCAAGGAACTGTTCTCAACTATTCACAGTATTTGCTCTTTGCAAGAGGAAACAGGAAATATTATTTATCTTTACCTTGGTCACTGCATATGTCGACCTCTATCAGGGCAAAGCAGTGCCCAGAGAAGGCATGAAATTCATCTTTGGCTCTCTGATACCTGGAATAATCATTAAAAATATATCTGATAAATCAAAGCACTTGCCACATTGTTCATGCTTGTTTTTAAGAGTCCAAGTTCTGTGTTTACTTTTCCTTAGTTTTTGGATTCATTCTTTTTTCTTTTTCATTCTCTTTTTTTCTTTTAATATCTACTGATATTTTCATATTGGAAGCAACAACACTGACTTTGATACATGCAGCAGTGGCACAAATGGAACATAACATGACATATTGAGGTTCCAGTCCACTTACACTCACCAGCCGCTTTATTAGGTACAACTGTAGAATTGTATGCACTTCAGTGCAACACTTCCTTGCCTTGTCCTTGGGCAAGTCACTGAACCCCCCCGTTGCCCCCGATGGTTAGAGCCATCGGTGAGTTGGCGCCGCAGATGGCTGCCTCAGTTCTGTACCAGAAAAAAAATTCCTTGTGTGTAACAAACTTGGCCAAATAAAGGTGATTATCATTATTCTGTGAGTATGATTATTAACATCTGTGTTTATGAAGTGCAGATGTTTCAGTTTTTGATAACAGTGTCATAAATGTATCCATTCAATTATATGTTACTTATTGAAGCCATAGTTAAAGGTGGTGTTCTACTGGACTGCATTATATTTAGAGGTGTCTATATTTTTGTCCTCCTGAGCTACATACATGAGAGGCCCAGAATATTAGGAACACCTCTGAATATAATGTAGTCCAGCACAACAACACCTTTAACTATGACCTCAATAATAAACATAGAATTGAATTTATACCTTTATGACACGTTCACCAAAAACAAATAGGTGGAGCGTCATAAACACAGACGTTAAGGCTGAAGTGTTGCCGACTGTTGTACAGATGTACCTAATACAGTGGCCAGTGAGTGTACATACAGTATGTCACACAGCTTTAGGCTAGAATGAGTTTACCCTTGATCTCCAAATAATTTTTGTTTTATCTACGTCTATATTGTATAAGCTTGTGTAACATTTTTTAATTTTTGTTTTTCAGGTACCAGGACATGAGAAGACAGATTGGTTTTGAAATCAGGGATATGTGGTACAATCTAGGTAAGTTAACTCCATTGTCAATCAGTTTTGCTTTTGCCTAACCAAGAATAAATCATTTTTCCCTGAATAAATTCAACAAGGATCAGTAAAGTAGCAATTGACATGTGTTGAAGTGTTGTTTTCTCAATTTGTGTTTTTGATTATCTGCCAAGTCAGCAAGTCGTTATAAACCCGCCCAGCAAAGAGCAGCAGCTAAATACAGGCAATCATGTTAATTATGTTTTGTGTTGTGTGATGAGAGAGACAAGTCTCAATGTAATGAGACTAGTATGGAGATTGGGTCACCTTATTTAAACTTATCTCTCTGTAACTTGCACCTTCTGATACCCTAATTAGAGGTTTCCATCAGATTAGGTTGACTCATTCAATGGGTTTTTAAATGAACTCTGTTTTTTACCTACGAAGTTAGCTGGTGAAATTATTTACCACGATTGTTACTGAAAAGGACAAATGAACCTGATGTCTTTTTTTATTTGCAACAGCCACTTTTAAATCTGCAGCACATTAAGGATGAATTAGCATCAACATGTTGTTTGTTCATATTATAAATTAACTGTGTAGTATACTCTGCATTTCTGTGTAAATGTACTGTCTTTCCTCTCTTAGGGCCCCACAAGAAGAAATTCATTCCAGAGATGGTGGGTCCAATCCTGGAGATGACACTAGTTCCTGAGATCGAGCTGCGAAAAGCCACCATTCCCATCTTTTTCGACATGATGCAGTGCGAGTTCCACTTCTCAAGCGGCTTCCAGCTGGTGTGTTGTCTGATACATGAAATAACTGTAGCAAAATGACACAAGACAGAAAAGTAGAATGCTAGTATACTTTATGGAAATCAGTGGGTGTTGGTGTGGAAATCTGAGGCAGAGTGAACAGTAATGAAGGATGGTCCATCTGAGAAAACTGCTTCTTGTAATTTTGCAAATCTCATTTTGTTGTGCTGCAATTATCAACAGCCTTGGTAAATGGAACTTAATACAATGCCTCATTACAGTGCAAAATTAGGCCTTTCTGTATGTGGAAAACTATTTGGCTACAGCTGTTTTACCATATTATGTCTCAGGCAGTTTTCAGTTTTGTGATAATCGTTTGTGGGCTCTGAAACTATGTGATGTTTATTGTATCAAATTATTAGGCAACACAACGTCTGTCCTGTGTTGACTGTGTGTCACCATCATGCCTTTGTCAGATCAGCTCTGCCAATAGCTCAGGCTGTTTGGGGTGGAAATGGAAGGAGCACTGCTAATTAAGTCAATGTGCCAGTCAGTATGGGGGCTCACTGGAGGTGTAAGCCACTTTCTTTGTTTGTCCCTTTAGTGAAATGTGATCAATTTCACTTTGGCCTGAACCCTTTTTATGCTGTAAGCCAGTCATATTGCCTTTGCTGAGTCTCTCCCTTTCTTTGTGTGTGTTGTAAATCCTTGGCTTAACAGAGAGCAGCATTTATTTCTTTTCTTACTTGGCTGCACTCTCTTGTTCTGTGTTTGTGCCTGGCCAACACAGCAAGCACTTCCAAAAGCCGGTGCAAATTATTTTGTTTCAGCATAATAAAACCAGTTTTTTTTATATAGCTGCCACTGTACATACACAGATAATGTCCATGTATCACTGTCAGAAGCCACAGTAAGAAAGATTTGTCACATGTTTTGTGTTATTTACACAGATAAGAAAAGCTTTAATAATTAACATAGAAAATACCAGAACTCAGCCAGCTGGGCTGCAAGAGAGGGGCGATTAATGTCAAAGCACAGTCCCCTCAACCAAACCTTGATCCAGAGAGAGCGAGCCGGAGTGAGACAGGGAGATGACGTTAATGAATTGAAAAATTAGCTACACTGATTATTTATGCCTGCTATGTCGAATTGCAGTTTGAGAACGAGATCATCACCAAGCTGGATCATGAGGTGGAGGGGGGCCGTGGAGACGAGCAGTACAAAGTTCTCTTTCAGAAAATGTAAGTGTTGATTAATGGGCAGGAGTACGCCTGAGCCTCTCACAAGTTAGATAATACTAATTGCAACATAGCACTCCTCAAAATAATCACAGTGTGCTGATGATCACAGGACTTCTCATCACAGCTTGCCACTGTGATATTTGCTTTCAGCACAGTTGGAAGCTAACTCTGCTTTAATAGGCAAGAAAATAATGTATCTTCATATCCTCACTGGCAAAGTTTGACATTTTAAACTGCTGAAAAATCTCTTACATATGCTTCATGTGCTTCCTCTCTGCCTCTGGCTTTTCCTGTTTCACACATAAACCACCACTGCACCCGGCCACTCCAAACAAACACAACAACAAACGTTAGTTTACTGGAGCACTGCAGGAAGCACAGGTACTTGGCCAAGACAGGCGAGAACTTCGTCACTCTGGTGGTTCGTCTGCTGGAGAGGCTGCTGGACTACAGGACCATCATGCATGACGAGAACAAAGAAAATCGCATGAGCTGCACTGTCAACGTGCTTGTAAGATAGCTTTTTTCAGTTACTGAGTACATACTGTATATACAAACTCATTAATTATGACCCATAATCACATGGAATCCCTTGCATGAAATTACATGTATATATCACATATAGAGAACTCTGTGTTATCAACAGAGGCATTGTTCATAAGCTATTGTCAATAAAGTGACTATAATGGCATGTGCCTACCCACAGTCAACAAACAATAACAACCCCCTTGACATATCACAGTGCATTAAGATGTTATCCCAGAGCAGCTCACCTGAAAAACACCTCTTTTCTATGGAGTGGCATTTTGTCTGGGAACATGAAAATGTCAGTTTTGTCTCACATGACTACTGGCCTATTCAACAGTTATTTAAGCCATGTTCTCTCAGTGTTGTATCAGGTTTTGTAAAGTGTAAGCTTTCAGTTTTTGGCCAGGAGAGCAGCATGACAGCCTACCACTGTGATTCTGATGGCAGCCAGCTTACTTTTTTGCAGTAGGTATTTTACATTTGCCCACTGCAAGCCAGGACATTATTTATTTGTAGTTTAAAAAGTGAATTTGTCACAGTGCCAAAATATAGATTTAAAAATACTGTAATCTAAAATCCAGAAATTTGTAGTTATCCAATGTAAGCATGATACAGTGAACATTTTTAAACGGTATAATGGCATTGTTGCCAGTGGAAATCTTTGAACCTTTTAAAACCCATTTTAATGTCACTTCTCTTTCCTTCCTGTAGAACTTTTACAAGGAGATAGACCGAGAGGAAATGTACATTAGGTAAGACCCAGCCGTAGTCAGTCCTGTGCCTGTTCAATACAGTGTGATCAGATTTCTGGATATTCCATCCTTTCAAGGCAATTTGGGCACACCCATAAGGTACATGCAGTAGCATGCAGTACATTGAGACTTGGTAAATGTTTACCTGCCAAAGATTAAAGGCTTTACATTTAGCTGCTTTCCTCCCAGCCGTACACCCCCAGAGATCCAGAATAAACTATTTTTGTTAAAGTACACTGGGGGGAAAAAAGGCTGTCAGGACATATCTGTCTAGCAGAGCTAGCTTCCTGTCTGTTGTTAAAGTGTGAGTGACCCACTCAGACATGACCTGTACAGAAAATCATTGCTATTTCCTGCCAGGTACCTGTACAAGCTGTGTGACCTCCACAAAGAGTGTGACAACTACACTGAGGCTGCCTACACCCTGCTGCTACATGCCAAACTGCTCAAGGTACACAGACACAACACCAACAGCAAATAAATAACTAGAAATACACACAGCCATGCGACAATGCTTACAACAGCACAGACTGTAGAACCCAAATCCTTTCAGGCTATTCTCCGATGGAATTTAACCTCAGTTGTGCATCTGTAAATTTGAATGTGTACAGGAATAGTGCCTAGCATTTAAAAAAGTGAAAGTTAAGACATTTTAATGCGTTAAAAAAGCAGGTATAGCCACCTGGGGTGCTTCAAGATACAGGTGCGCTTTTGTCCTCTTTGTCAGCTGGAAACAAAAGAAATATCTTGGCTCAGTGCAAGGCCTCTGGTGTAAGTTGCAGGTTTCTACCACGCTTTTAATACAGTAATTTCTTAAATTGGATACGTAAATATTTGTTAACTATCACGAAGCATTTTTTTAAGAACACGGCTTTTTGTTAATATAGAGCTGTTGTCAGCCCCAGAACTTTCTATTTCTAGCTAAAAATATACCACATCCACATATAAAACTCCTTATTCAAAGCACAGCAGTGACTGTTCCCAGGTGGTTTTCGGTATACTCTAAATATGGAGTTGGTCCTTTCTACCTTTTATCCAGAATCGTTGCACCCAGCACCTCATCTGTGTTGCATAAATAGCTGGCTGCTTCAGTCTTCATTCAGGTCCCAACAGAGTAGAGCAGGCTGTGACAGGATCACGTTTTCCTCACCGAGCACTCACACTAGCATTTGCAGGAATTGTTTTTGCTGTTATTGTTTTAATTCAACTCATCTCCTGGCAGCTGTTGTAATCCTGATAAATGCTTACCTTCAGAGAAGGATTCACTGATATGTAGTGGAAATTGGTTAAATCTGTTCCATGAGAGTCTGGATAAGTCCTTTCTTCTCCAGTAAGCTGTCCTGTGTAATCTTTGAAGATGTTGTCCTCCTTTTGTATTCACACACAGGCGTGTGTATACAATCTTAAATGAGGATGAATAATGGAATTATAATTCATCCACAAACTGTTACAGAGTAGATTACCTTCAGCCATATAAGAACATTTGATGAATTTACAGTATTTTGTGATTTGTCACCAATATATCAGCACTTTAGTCTTGTAAATGTAGGGTCACTGGCTGCCCATGAGTAAACAGAGAGCCTTTTACCATGTAAATACTGCAAAGAATCAATAACCGGATTCAAAGCCTCCCAGCATCCCCCTTCATACTACAGCAACAATGCACAGAGCAATTATTTTTCCATCCATCTCTAACACTGGATATACATTTTTTCACTTTGGTATTTAAATGTGGCCCTCAGACAAAACTTGGTCAGGTTTTCTCAGAAATCTTAACTCTTTAGGTTACTCTCAGCACAGCACTACAGCACAGAACCCCAATTAAAACTGGCTGGTAAGAAAATCATACCTGGCAGGATAGATAGGATTTTGCTTCCTTGACACAGAGGCCATTCACCATCTCTCCGTTAACTGGCCTGCTCTAGCTTGTCAGAAGCCTTATTGTTCTCCATGCTGGGCATGATGAAATGCACAGTCAGCATTCTGTGTGTATTTTGCATAATTCTTCCTTGTCTTCTGTTGCTTACAAAATCAAGAAGAATTTGTAATGAATACAATTAGACTGCTGTATGACTCCGTTGTGGCTGTTGTTTATTGTTAACACAAGCATAAGTGATGCTTTTCTGTGCTCCCCTAGCTCCACTTCACTTAACTGGATCGGCTTCCAATGGGCTAACAGACTCAAGGACAGTTTTGCATTGTGGGGATTTTGTTTTTAATACTCTTAACAACTAGTATTAGCCACTGAAAGCTGCAGTATGTACTGTGTTCATGTTCTGTCTGAGCCATTCAGTATGGCTTGACGCCGTTTTCATTGCCCTGCCACAATGCAGGGCAGCTTTTAAAAGAATAGATCACGTCAGTCACATCATGAACACATCTATCTCACCCGTTTGCATTGGCTATAATTCAGCAATTTATTTCTTGTCAACTGTTCCCCTTTTACTTTGTATTTTATTACACGGTGTTGACCCCAATTTTAACTTGTGCTTTGTAGTGGTCAGATGAGCAGTGTGCAGCCCACCTGACCCAGAGAGACGGCTACCAGGCCACAACTCAAGGACAGCTCAAGGACCAGCTCTACCAGGAAATTATCAATTACTTTGACAAGGGCAAGGTAAGAGACACCCACACATACTGGCACCCTCACTCTTACACATGGAAGAGTGGTCCTAGTGATGATATATCCTGGATGTTGAAAATGATATTTTTAGATGCTGTCTTCTGTTAAATACATCTTCTGGCATACAAAGGTAGGGTTTGTAGAAGAGCAACTGAACTGAAGTTTTTTTTATTTATTTTCAGCAGAACAGGCATTGTAAATAATCTTTTTTTTAGCTGATGCTCTTATGGATGAAGGCATGTATCAGACCACACAAGCATTAATGTGGCTCTTTTCTATTGTACCTTAGCTCTCATAAAATGTTTTTTCTGCTTCTCTCTCCCAGTGTCTTTATCTCATTTTTTGTTCCACTTCAGTGACATACTTGAATGCTATCTCTGCATTGTCAGGTGAAGACCAGGTGGTTTTAGTTGCACTGGACTTGGTTTCTGTGAGATTTATTTTATAGGAGAAAAATGTCTTTTGGCCTGTTAGCTAAGCTTGGAATGGGTCTTCAGGACTGCAGCCAGGGCTTCTTGGAGAGGATGTCCCAAGGCTTTGCATGTATCATCAGTGTTGGAGTGCAGCTGCAGCTCCTGGTTCTCTAGCCAACTTTCACTCAGCAAAGCTAAGGAGACAACAAATTGAAAGAGCCTTGGATAAACACACATACAAACATACCAGAGTGATCGGGAAGTATTACACTGGCTTTAAGAATACATGAACAGTAGAGAGGACAGTATCAAATGACAACAGTTTCTAAGAGTGTCACCAGAGTCATCCAGAAAACAGTCCCAGATGGTGTTGCCACCAATGCTCTCACTGATGGCAGGCTGATCTGAGTAGCAATCTGGACTCAGTCCACACCCAGTTTGGCCCAGATCAGTTCAGCCCCATCTAGTCTGTCAAGAAGCCACTTAAAAGCCTTTCAACATGTTTGAGTGGCTCCCATCTATCTGTGACACCACTCTATTGCACTAGATGATTCTCAAAGGGAAGATATTTCATTAATAAATCAGCTTCTCTCAAAATGTACTGACAAAACAAGAAGAGTTCACATATTTTTTATTTTTTTCAAAAAGTCCTGTATTGAATACCATTACCTGTAAGAGAGAGTTTGTGTCAGTCAGCTGGCAAAACTGGAATGCTTTATTTCAGCTTGAATTTTGATGCTTAGTTTATTTACTAACTGTTTACTACTGTCTACAATTCTGTTTATGTGCCTAGTAGATGTGGGAGGAGGCAATCATTTTGGGAAAGGAACTGGCTGAACAGTATGAGAATGAAATGTTTGACTTTGAGCAGCTCAGTGCATCCTTGGTAAGTAATATTTTTGATGAACTGCACCTTCGTCCAAACATTATATGGACAGTCACTGCTCAGTGACGTAATAGACAATGAACAAGTTGCCTGTTTTTTAAGAGAGAGAAAGTAGACTCCAATATACTTACTGTTTTTATTTAACCACTATTTAAGCAGGAAAGCCTCTTGGAGATTAAATCACTTGTTTAAGGGCATTTTCACACCTGTAGTTCATTCACACTAGTCCGAATGGTTTTTAAACTTGGTCCGTTTTCACTTTGGTTTGGTTTCCTTTCAAACAGATAAAAATCCAAGCGAACCAAAATACATCACTTTCAAATCATGTTAAGAACATTCCCTTCTCTCACTGATTTAAGGTGTCTAGTGTGGGAACGGCAAAGATCCGTGTTCTCTACCGGTCAATAATCCTGTGATATAAATTTGTTTATATCACAGGAGAAAAGGTATAATAAGCATTTGCTCATAACTGTGGTAATTATTTGCACAATAAACCAAGTAAAACTATGTCAACAGACCTCCTAATATACTTCGAGAAAATGTATTGTAAGTACAATATTGCTTCATACTTTGCAAAGAAGACATGCGGCCTACAAACGACTGAGTAGAACAAGGAAGCAAATATTGAGTATATACAATGACATGTTGAACCACTTAGCTCAAACTTGGATTGCACTCTTTGTAGTTCGTCCAGATCGAGGTCGGATCATGTTCACACAAACAAACCGCTCCAGATTTTGTTTGGAACTGTACTGAGACCACATCCAGGAAAGGGTTTCAGTACAGTTGTTTTGGTCCGTGCCCGAGTGTGATTGCTACCTGGCCTAACAAACCGCACCAAAGGGGAAGATGAACCAGGGTTCGATTCAACCAGATTCAACAAGGCAGGTGTGAAAGTGTCCTAAGAGTGACCAAGAAATGCAGCAACAAGATAAAACAGATGGCACAACACATTACAAGATCATAATTTAAAAATACCTTTATCAAATTTGCTAAATCACCAATAAGGGCATACAAAGGAGAATATATCAGTGTATTTAATGCCACTGAAGCTTAACATTGAATCTCCCAACAGCGTAAGCAGGCCCAGTTCTATGAGAACATAGTGAAGGTCATCCGGCCCAAACCAGACTACTTTGCTGTAGGCTATTACGGCATGGGGTTCCCCTCCTTCCTGCGTGTGAGTACTCCCGTCAACATACATCTGCCACAGCTCTCAGCACCCAGCAAACGGTTGACAGTACTGTGACTTTACTTAGTCCACAGCCTAAGCCGCCAAATCATGCTTTACATGTCTAGCTCCCACAGGCTTTGGTTGTTTTGGCTGGATTCACTAGATGAACATTGCACCTGGTCTGGTTTTCACTTACTTTCTCACTGACAGAAAACAAACTGAATCATAGCATCTTTACAACAAATCATAACAACTGCTCTGTGTGGGCTGCAGAGTAAATCCAGGATAATGTGCTGGGTGGATGCCTTTCAATGTGGGAAAAGTGGGTCTCATGGAAAAGGGCAGAGAGCTGTGAATTAAAAACAAACTCTTCCTCCCACACCTCACCTTCTCCTCTCTCTTTCATGGTCTGTCTCTCCCAGCTTCTTTACACTTTCTCCTTACTATGTTTTTAGTTTGTACTATATTTCTCTGTAAATCACTTTGGCCACTGGTCAGTTGGTCAATATTCCCCCAAATCTACCACCACAGTACATAGCTATAAACACTCTGCCACCCCCGACAAATGATCACAAGAACTGACCCAGTCTTATTTGTTCAATCAAAAGGCTGAAAACACTGGAAATGTTGCCATTAATTTATTAATCATTAATTTCATCTGAGCACCCTTTTTCCACAGCATGAGTTGGGTCTGCATCAGAAGGTGTCCTATCACCGCCTGCACAACAAAACAGCCAATACAAAGTGAGAGGAAGTGGTACAGTCCTCTTGTAAATTGCTTTTGGTGGCTGCTGATTCATGGTTTATAACCCACAAACATCCAGGTATAGGCTTATTTAGATAGTTGGGGCTTTACTCCAAATGTTCCTGCAAGTGCTGGTGTGGTACAGTGGATGCCATAATTTCTTAAATGACCACTATTAGTCAGCTGTTGATGATTACTGTACACTTGGATACTAAACCTGAGCAGATCCGTATTTCCCCTCCAAATGGCCTGGCTGGCTGTGCCAATCTGATCACATCTTATCACAAATTAAGTAAGTTCATGTTTAATAGCTGGTTGATAGCTCCTTACCTGCCTTATTAAGTGTCCAGGGTGCTGCTGTGTTCATATCAGACCTCTTTTGCTCTGTCTGTGAAGGGTGTCTTGTTCTGTCCACATATCAGATTTTACTGAAGCCGAAAATTCAATGAATGTAGGGATTTCTGTGGGTGAAGCTCTGGGTTTAATGTTACATCAGAGCCTTTTTCCAAACACTGTTTATAAGAAGAAAAATAGCAGTGCTGACAAAATGCTATTTGTTTGCTTTCATTGAATTCTCCATTGCCGCTGTTTTTAGGCTGTCTTCTGACACACTACTGAAGGTGTTGTTTTTTTGTGCAGTGAGGAATTAAAGCCACATAAGCAACACACCAAATGACCCTCAGATCATTTGAATTTCAAGTTCCAATAATGGTGATCCCCTGATTATACCCTTTACATCCTATTATGAGAGAGAGCAATTCTTTTTTTTCTTTTTGCTACTTTTTGATCTCCATGTGCCCCTCTTAACCCTTTTCATCTAGCAGGGCAGAAACTCCATTACAGACGGGGCAAGCTGCGCTGCCCTGTTCTAACTGGCTATTTAAACACCGTTGAGATCTTTTTCTCTTTCTCTTTTTATTTTTTCCACAGTGGTTTCACCTTACCCGAAATAACCAGGGCTGGTGTATGCATAGTTGCCTTTGCCAATAAGAATCTCTGATAAATTTGCCCATTTCATTTATTTTTTTATATTGTGGCATATTTTATGTTGCAGTAGTGTGTACATGCGGGTCTTGATTTCTGACCCCAGTAATATTGGCCTTTGTTTTGCCTAATTATTTTTACCGCTGTTATAAACTGTGTTGTGGATTGAACACAGCCAATCAGATATAAAATGCTTTGTTCTGACAGAGTGTCTCTCTTGTACCATGGCTCTTACATGTTTTTGTTACAAGGCGTCTAAATTTATACACCCTCTTGAAATTGTTCATAATTATGTTTAAAGATTTTTGTGAGTACTTACAGAAGTATTCATGTTTGAATTACTAATTAAGATAAATATAGTATGAAGGGTTGTTGCTCTTTGTGTTGCCACATCAGTGTTCTCAAAGAAAAGTCATTTATGTGAGGAAAATCAATACTCTGATGGTATTTTATCTACTTCCCTTGAGAATTGATTTTATGCAAGAGTGCCCAATTTAGCTGCTTATGATTTATTAGTCATTAATGTGGTTGGACACCAGGGTAGTTGCTAGGCTCTACATCGTGTGATTTGTTTAGGACTACAGATGCAACGAAGCCACTTGTCCCAATAATCTTCTCTTATACGTAGTTCTGTGTGTAAAAACCCATTGATGTTTGTTTGTTTGTTTCCGTTGGTGGGTACCTTTGGAGACTGTTAAATCCTTCTGTTATTAGCGAAAGAAGTATTGTAAAGACCAAATATTTTTCTGAAGTCATCATTTCAGCCTTGAAAATTACCATATAGCAGCGCTTTGAACGAGGACCAAAAGCTTCTGTTGGATTTGTTTGCTCTGTAAGGAATCCTGGGTTGTTTTCAGCTGTTAGACATGTTAAACGTATTCTCAGTTTTTCAGACAGATTTCATCTACAATTGTTTCTCTCACTTAACATCCAGTTGGTGTATTTCTCCTCCTCTCCCTTCTTTTCCTGTAAGTCCTAAACTTTACTTAATCCCCATATTGAATTTCCTGTGAGCGCTCAGCATAAAGAGCGAACTGAGGGTGGCTTGAAATATGTATCCTGACACACCACATTTGGAGACACTCGGATATGAGCTGTCATGTTCTATCATTCAAAATGTTCCTCAGACAGACCCTTGAGCGTACTCAAAGAGAAGAAGGAATGTTCCTGGTTCATACATTTTTAGGAACACTCTGTGCACCTTTTTCATATAATTTATTTGTTTTAGAATAAAACAAAATGACCCATGTCGCCGTCATTTCAGCCTTATATGATTTGGCAATAGTTTGAAAGGACGCATATATACATTTTACAGACTTATTCTGGTAGAAAAAAAGTGAAATACCTGAGGAGAAGCCCTTACAGTACATTACAAATCTTTCAGTCTTGCTGCAAGCACGTCTAAGTTTCATTTGAACTTGATGACACTGTAACAATAAGAACTTTTGCTGCTTTGTCCCTTTGTCTCTCTGGCTGTATGAAATTGCTTTTCACCTACCAGCCAAGAAAGAACAGACCATTTTTGCATGAATTATTATCTCAGTCAGAGTGATTTTCTTTGCCAGAACAAGCTAGTGTAGGTTTGAGGCTAATGAAAATGCGAATCGTGACACTGAGGTGTACACGACCAGAATGCTCAACAACATAATGTGAACTTCAGTTGATGGAAAAGATTTGGTGTTCTCAGCCAGATTTGAATGATTTAGACAAAAAAAATAGAAGACAAATCTCACTAGCTGGGGAATTGTTGTGTGTATTGTCAAGCAGATTCAGTAGCTCCTCCTGTGATTGGAAGGGATGACTCTGGAAATCAGTGTGCTTTTGTCAACGTATCCATCAAAGCAAAATTGAAAATGGCCCCAGCATACTTCATGGCTGCAATTTCTTTAATTAATTGGGGAATTCAGATGTGTACTTTGCATGAACATAGGGCCCACTGTGTGTGAGCTATTGTGCAGTTCAGAACTATGGCAGAAAGAAGGAAATGTAAAAATGTCGAGGTTATTCTCCCTAGATAATATCTGGCTGTCAAGTGTGTAATGTCCCTGTTAATCCAATGAATGAAGCTAGTAATTCATACAGTGGAAGGCCCGTTATGACATGTACAATGTGATGGTTTTCCGAAGAGATAAAGCTGCTAAGATGTGAATTGGAGGTGGAGAAGGGCCCAGCCTCAGCTGCCATAATCCTACTACACTGATTTGAAATTGGCAATATGTCTGGACCATTACACTAGTTTGAAGGCAGCTGTATCAGCAGCTGAAGATAGCAGCAGCCGTTTGTGAAAGAGCTCCTGCAAAGTGGTAGTAGCCAATTACAGTCTGAACCAGCCCACACCGAACTCAACTGGAACTGACTAATCGCTGAAACAGCGCCAAGAACTTTGTCACCCCCATTTCCAAGTATTTTAAATGTAGATTATAATAATGCATTTTAACGCAGCCACAGGTACCAAGCCAAGTAGATTTCACAAATCAAAGCTGCTCTCATCCATGTTAGTTTCGTTTAATATAATTTTCACTCATATCTTTGTCCCATGTTTGTGCTTACTCCTATCACTAACTGAATTTTACCTCTGAATCTAATCTTCTTGTGAAATTGTCTTTGAAATGACATCAAATACTGTCACCACTGCCATATTCATAAAATAGGGACTGTACCTTATGTCCACATAATGTTTGCAAATTAACACCAGCTTGCACAGTTGTGTGCCTACATTTATATACATATCCAAGGTCTCACTGTTGCCTTTATTGTGCTTCAGAACAAAATGTTCATCTACCGTGGAAAGGAATATGAGCGCAGAGAGGATTTCGAAGCACGCCTTCTCACACAGTTTCCCAACGCAGAGAAGATGAAGACGACCACACCGCCTAGCGAAGACACAAAGTGCTCTTCTGGACAGTGTATCCTCAGCATGATTCACTGATTCAGTTTAAACAGTGATTTTTAAATATTACATTTAAGCTTTTGAAATGTATTAGTTTTAATTTAAAATAATAAGATGGTAGTTTAATTACAATTATCATTAGGTCCTAAATATTCATTTAGGCTTCACAGCTTCATTTATTTCTTTGATAATTCTGCAAAAGACATTCAGTGTTTCACAGTGAAACCCATCCTAGACCTGCCGGCCAAGTTTCAAAACAAGCCCGTCTCTGAACAAATACTGAGGTAAGCATGATATCGCCACTCTGCATGCATTTAGAGAGTCACACTGCATGAATTTCAGTCCAGCAAAGCTCTGTTTTCATGCCACAGTCATTCAAAAACAATTTAAAGTGCTTGTGATGACATGCAAAAGGGCATTTACATTTTTTTTTTTAGAGCGGGTGTGTTGAGGGCCGCTGTGGTAAAGTCGATTAAATCTTGATGTATATGTGTGTCTGTGTAGAACAAACAGCGGTTGACTTTCCTGTTGTTCTCATGGTTATTAACTTGGAGCAGCCATCTGCTATTAGTCACTGTGCCAAGTCCAACATTGCTTCTCTGACATTAATACCTTTGTGTCGTGCACTGGGGCCACAACTAACAGAGGGGCCCCTACACTCCCCCTTGTTTGCCCAATCAGTACCTCATCCATGCACTGCATCACTTAGCTGTGCAAATTCACTTTGATATGCCACCCAATGCATCAATGGACATAATTAAAACAAGACATTTACTTGGAAAAACTGTTAGGCATATATACCTGGGCACTGATCTTATCACAAGTCTTCAGCCTTGGTCACATCCCCCTGCACTGATCCCTTCAGCAGCCTGTTTGCTTGTTTGCTAACTGTGTCTGATTGGAATATGTAACTCTGTTAATAGCCTAGATTAGACAGCCGTGTTTAGAGAGCGATAAAGAATCGTTCCACACCAACTGTCTGTCCATCTCTCTCACTCTCTGCCAACTTTATCCTCTGTTTCTTTCTTCAGCTCTCAACATGCCTTTTCCAGATTGTCTCTCTGTGTCCTGTTTTTTTCCCATTTATTCTCTCATTCTGTCCAAAAGATCAGTGGTGCATAGCAATGAGACTGAGCTGTTTGAGACAAAGGGTCATAGCAGCAGGCAGAGCACACCCCCTTTTGACCTTGCTTTGTCCACACCATGCTACTGCAGCGACTGTAGCCTGCCAGCTAATGGCATGCAAAAGGCTTAATTTGGGCAGCAACTGATATAAAGCTGCTTTATTAATCTGTTTATTAGATCAGAACCTCAGGGGCTGTTTTTAGATTAATGCCATGCTTTCTCTGCTATTTTGGGAATGGGTCTCCTCATATTCATTAAAAGGTGTGTTGCCCTTTGTGATCAGACACTGAAGGGAACCTCTGATTGTCAGTGTGAAGTACTAATTGGCTCAAGTGCCAGTAAAACCTGACCTAATCTTTCTGTCTAGTTTGAATATCACAAAAGCCTTAATGTGCTCTGTTCATTGGCAAAACATTAACAGTGCCCAGCAGAAAAGGTTCATAAGTCTTAGCATTCCGACTATTGTTACTACTACAAATATAAAACAGCAGAGACTTTGGAGTTGCACTGATTAATTTCATATTTTATTCATAACTGTTTGCTAATAAAGACATGCCATGCTCTTTGAACCATATGGCATGGCTTTAGGAGTTGAAAATGCAATATGCTGTATGAGAATAACAGATCTGTACTCATTTTCCCCAGGAGAGTGCAAATGTGGATTTTTCTTGGCAAGAAAAACTGTTAGAAAGATAGAAAAAGAGCAAGTTTTGAGTCTATGAAGGGGTCCACATGTGTGCCCAGCCAGCTGCTCCCACAGGCGCTGTGCAATGCCATCATTTTCCTAGTGTGAAAAGTCTATTAACCTGATTTGGCAAAGTTCATCCCTGCTCGTCATGTGCCTCTGTCACATATGCTGCAGCTTCTCTTCATGTCTGATATGTTGGCCTAACTTCAGGCACTGCCAGTGATGTGTGCTACCCCAAAATGTATTTCCGCATAGATGAGGCCATGCCTTAGACAGCTAGTCAAAACCGGCACGCTAAATGCCACAGTTCTTGGCAACGCTACCCTGGAAAGGGACTTGTCCTGTGTTTGACCCGCAGCAAAAGCAATCAACCTTTTACTCAACCCGTAGATTGCCCATAACTGTTTTAATTACTCAGGTGCTGATTTCCTTCTTCCCCAGCTTCTACACAGTAAATGAAGTCCATAAATTCCAGTATTCCAGGCCAGTGAGGAAGGGAGAGAAGGACCCTGACAACGAGTTTTGCCCATTTTATTTTTAAAGGGCTTTAGTATGATTTGTTAACATATGCCCCTCCTAAAAATCCTATTTATACTCTTTTAAATGACATTTTGACTAAGTCTGTTTGAATGTCTGGCATTAATATGAAGCTTCCTATAATACTGAACATTTTAACTTGTACAGAAAGTATTTGTATACATTTCCAGGGCCCAGCAAGTAGGTTTTTGAATTGATACCAGATTGCAGCTAGCCGCCTACTTTTGTATGGGAAAGATAACAAAATAATGGCTGGATATTAATCATAGATGGAGTACTAATGGCCCTATGTATTTATATTCTATATATTTGTGATTAGAAAAGCTGTCTTCAGTAGGTAAACATACCATTACATGGAATTATTTTCTCACACACACTCACAAATAAACTACCGACACACAAGTAATACTGTATAAACAACAGATTTTGCATGGAACAAGCGACTAAGCTTCACTAACAGGGTAAAAAAAATCTGTCTTCTCTGATGCTGAGATTCAGTAAGTGGAGGAAAGTTGAAAAGGGCTTTTCATTTTTGTCATTTTTGATCAGATTACAACTTTTTTGTCTTGGTATTGCTTCATGTCTTGTAATTTATTATAGGATGCTGCTGAATTATTGTTTTGAGGTTTATGCTCCACACACACTTTGAGTTGACAGCAGAGTAAATCACTAGCAGAGCAGAACTCATTTACATAGACAGAGAATTTACACTGAGGAAGAGCAGTACATTACATGGGGTTTTCTTGTCTTTTCTTTTTAGACACCAGAAAACTGGGCCAACAAGAACAAGTAGACTAAATGGTTCACTAGTGCAGCCGTTACTGTTGAGTCTTGATTAATATATCTAATGGCTTATGTTTTCTGGACACTTAATATGTAGGTTACAAATGACAACAGTGACAAATTAACCCCATCCACACTTGGATGTATTTAGCTCATCTCAGATTTAGTCAGTAATCTTGTCAGACTGATAGAACTCCCACTGTCATAACACAGAGGTGATGAATAGCTATTGTCACATATTGTTTCTGTCAAACCTACCAAGCATGTTAATGTTCACCTATTTGTAATTTGCCATCTCTGTGTCTGCTCCAAAGCTGAATCTGTTTACTTTAATAGTTAAAAATTAGGATATTATGTTTTCCTTTCTTCAGTCATTATCATGTCATTATTTGATCTATTAGAGGAGATTCCATCTTATTTGAACTGTCTGTGAGCAGGGCCTTAATGAGCTGCTATCCAAACAGGGAGGTACTGGACACATTCCCACCTCCTTTCCACCAGCCCATCTTTAATGAGCTTTCAGTGGAAGATAATCTTATTTATGTAACAGTCTAAGGCACAAAAACAGCTGCAAATACATCTGTGCCTCATCATGTTCTTAAATTCTGTGCTGCGTTCTGTTTTCAGGCGTCTGATTTCGTGTCTTTTTGTCTGCAGAACATGTGGATTGAGAGGACCACGTACAGCACAGCATACAAACTTCCTGGCATCCTGCGCTGGTTTGAAGTAAAGTCAGGCTCTACAGTGAGTAGGAGAAAAGCCTGTGTGCCTCCTAATCAGATGAGGATCTGCAGCCTTGGTTAGAAGCAATCGATATGATTTGTCCACTTAAGCGGTATAGGCAGCAGGCATGCCACTCCCCAGAGGGTCGACATTGATTCACCACACACTCCTTAAAACCTGTTTTCGCTGAAAATAGCCACACAGTACAAACACAACCAGAGGAGAGTTCAGAACTCACCTTCTCGTTTGATTTTCTTATAATAGAATTATTTGAATTGCTGTACTGAAAACCTGCTGTTAAGAGGACGCTCTGATGGCAGCTAAATGACTTTAGTGCCTATTGTAGTGCTTGGACTGAGCCCCTCCATTCCACTGAAAGTGCAATACATTTTTATTATCTTAGCTCTGTTGTTTTGACTAATTAAAATGCTGGTCCTCTGTCACCAGTTTGGGCTTAGTTGTTATCTGTCAGAACAGGGACTGTGGGCAGATGAGTATAGTAATATATGCTGGAGCACAAGAGCAGGATACAATATCACTTAGAGCCGTGACACCTGCCTCATTCTTTTAATGTGTCAGTAGTTTGTCACAAAACAAATGCACTGCTTAGTGTAATTAGCCTGATTAAGTATTACACAATCACTTACTCTTTACTTGTCAGTTTGATCAGTCATTGTGTGTGAAAGGGCTACAGTTTTTCCATTATAGGAATCTACCGAAATGTTTTGCTCCAAGTAACGCTCATCACAGGTGCTGTGTTTGTTTCCACTGCACTTGACCCACTTTGGCGGCACGTTCTGGGAGCAAAATTTCGGCACCGCTCAGGAGGTAGTACTAAAATCAAGTACCAGGAATGTGTGTGTGAGAAAGCATTAGCCCCTCTTTCCTTTAAACAGACCAACAGAGAGAAAATACATTGGAAAAACAAAGCAGGACAGTCTGCATCAACCCCAGGGGCTATGCTTGGTGATGGTTAAGGGAAGTATGGGTTATACCGCTTGTTAGGTTCCTATAGTGGAAACACAGCATTAGCTCACCACAATGGCCATTCGGCTCACTACACCCTTAGCACAGTCATTTCACTACAAGGACCCTCCTAACTCCTGACTGAGTCCATGCAGTGAGCTCTTATTCTCCATCGCCACTCTAATTTAAAGCAGAGGCCTTTTCCTTCAGGCTGGGTTGGAACATGCTGTCAAGAGCAGCTTACCCTCCAGATGAGCCAGGGAGAGGTCAAGTCCCTGAGGTTGGACTCTCTATTTAAAGCTTAATGACTGGGCTGAGATTCACCAAGCTAACACCATTCTGTCTGACAGTGCTTTTTATCAAGCTAGTCTGAGACATAGCAGCACAGATTGGAGATTTGTCTCCCTGGCACAGGATCTTCATTTTTTAGCTGGGATCTAAATCTGACATTTACTCAACAATCCACTGTCTTTTTTTTTTGTGCTAGCAAGCTGCAAGGGGGTGATTTTTATTTTTTTCATTGAAAGTAATGTAGTTGGTGAACGCAGGCTGTTTCCACTTGGTTGCTGGTAATACAGTGACAGTATTGATGTATTTAAAGCAAGTGCTGATGACAGCCTTACTTTGTTACACAGGAGGAGATCAGTCCACTGGAGAACGCCATAGAAACAATGCAACTGACCAATGAGAAGATCAGCAGCATGGTACAGAGGCATCTTGCTGACCCCAACCTTCCTATTAATCCCCTCTCCCTGCTGCTGAATGGGATTGTGGATCCAGCTGTCATGGGAGGTTTTGCCAACTATGAGAAGGTAGATAACATGATGAAACGTCTGGGTATATACAGTGGGGCAAAAAAGTATTTAGTCAGCCACCAATTGTTGAAGTTCTCCCACTTAAAAAGATGAGAGAGGCCTGTAATTTACATCATAGGTATACTTCAACTATGAGAGACAGAATGAGAAAAAAACAAATCCAGAAAATCACATTGTCTGATTTTTAAAGAATTTATTTGCAAATTATGGTGGAAAATAAGTATTTGGTCAATACCAACAGTTCATCTCAATACTTTGTTATATACCCTTTGTTGGAAATGACAGAGGTCAAATGTTTTCTGTAAGTCTTCACAAGGTTTTCATACACTGTTGCTGGTATTTTGGCCCATTCCTCCATGCAGATCTCCTCTAGAGCAGTGATGTTTTGGGCCTGTCGCTGGGGAACACGGACTTTCATCTCCCTCCAAAGGTTTTCTATGGGGTTGAGATCACGATATTATGCTTATTCACAGAGTTAGTTAATAAAATTGATACTATTCCTAAGTCTGTGAAAATTAAGATGGACTTGGTTGGCAATTAGCTTAGCATAAAGTCTGGAGGTAGGAGGATATAGCCAAGCTGGCTGTGTCCTAAGGTAGCAAAATTGTCTTACTAGCATATACTGTCTGAAAAGTAGGGCTTTTAACATGTTTTATATTTTATGAAAGGCAAATGTAAGAATTACTAGTGGTGTGTAATTTTGTATCTAATTTAGGCTAAGGTGATTTAAGTATGAAAGTTAACACTTGAATTTGGGAACAGTAGTTTGGCAGAATATCTGAACTCATGAGATGCAGCTGAAAGCTCCTCAAGAAGCTAGTAAGGACACTGAATTTAGAGTATTTGGTCAAACTAATAAGGTAATTATACACTTCATCAATTTCTGATTCTAAAACTATACTACATACTACTTTTACTACAAACTATGATCAAAACTAATTCAGATTGACCATATTTTTCCAGACTTGATGTCATGCTTTGAAATCAAATCATTGCCTCAATCCTACAAGCTCATGTCATGAGGTGTAATTTTTTTTATCACTACATTTGATGACTATTCAGTCACGTATTAGCCTCTCAGCACCATAGGTCATCATCGTAGATCTGGTTTTGTTTGGTCTGACCTGGCTCAGTTTTTTCCATTTGAAGAGTTCGACCCAGTCTTCAGTTGTATCCTGTTTTTCATCACATTTCTAGTTTTCTCACTGGTTTATGTGCTGCACACTCTATTCATTGTAGCGGCTCATGTGGGATGGGAAACTCTTATGTTTGATGATAAAACATGATAACCTGTTGGTTTCCCAGCATATATCACTAGATTCATATTGGTCTTGTAAAACAGTGCGGTATGAGTCTGAGGAAGAGTGATGTGAATTCCTTGCCCTCAGGTCACTCCATCTCAGTGAAATAGTGCAGGGGGGTAGAGGAGAGGCCAATGTCTTGATGACATTGTTGGCATCTTTACAGTCCCTCCCAATGTTTTTCCTCTTGACTTGTCAGTTTAGTTCTCCTGTTTATTTCACAAACACCTTTCACATTCTTCCTTCTGTCTTTCTCTACACTTCCTTTTCCTTCTTGCCTCTTCATGCAAACATACCTAAGGATCTCTTCTCCTTCTTCACCAGGCCTTCTTCAATGACAAGTACATGCAGGAACACCCAGAGGACTTGGAGAAAATAGAGAAACTGAAGGACCTTATCGCCTGGCAGGTAAGACTGAAGTTCAGCATGTTCATCGTGGTAAAGCATCTTACTACAGTATTCAGAGTATCAGTCTGTCTCCCTGAAGATGTTAGGATATAAAGAAAAGTGCCATGACCAGCTTACTTTAAAAGATGACTCATTTCCTTTTCCATAGCAGTTGAAAGGAGGAGAGGAAGGCATAGCCTGCAGACAGGCAGCTACAGTACTGAGCACAGATTAGATGGTATGGAGGAGTACGAGAAGCATAAAAAGCGGGTTCATGCTACTTGACCTTTCAGCATAATTAAGCTTTCTTAATTTGCGTAAAATTGCTTTGGGCGATTCATTTGGCCTTTCAGGTGCTGAAAATGTAATGGCTTTGTATGTGAATTACTATGGTTTAAATAATTAGACTTAATGGGTTTATTAATGGAATCAGTACCAGATATTTGGGAGTTGCATACCACCAGGTAGCGTTTCCTGACAACTGAAAGGAATGCTAAAGAATACTTGTTCACTTCTGTATATTATGGCATTTATATCTTAAATGTTGTCACCTTACTAAAGTGCTGCCACTGCAATAAAAGAAAAAGTTGCTCTGAAAGGTTAAAGCTGAAAATGTAATATCGCTTGAAGAACCTGTGAGTGCACTGCCAAGAATGTCCAATGACAGTAACTGAAGTGAGCAGTGGAAAAATGTGTTGAGAGTTCAGTGGAGATAATAGTGAGGGAGAGTGCTGAAGCAAACATTCTGACATTAGGAAGAATGCTCCGCTGCGTGAAGAGATGGCCAAAGATCAGCACTGGTGGTTTTCTGAGCTTTGCACCCTCACTGAGCCTGAAGGAAGTGCACACACAGCAAGCAAGATATGCACATACACAAACACAATACATCATCACATACTGTGTGCTATTTAAGAGCTTACAATGAAACTCAACTCATCTGTAGCTCATTTGTAGCTCATCTTTGGCTTTAGAGGGATGAAAACCTCCTCCCTTTGGTTTCTTAGATGCTGTACTCTAGGTTTTTGTTCAGCTTCTTTCTTGCTCTCTTCATCTCTGAATTATGAGTAGCTTTAATATTCAGGAAGCATGGTTTTCATCTTCATGGTTCACCCAGGAACTGAGCACAGATACAAGCTTCTCTGTCTGCCTCCTATCGATGGTTGCAAGGAAAAAGGGTGTTAATTGAATTTGCTTTAGGTCAACTTTTTGCTCAGCATCTCTGGTGGAGCTCCTCTGACTCTGAACAGTTTGGCTCCTTTGTGGTTGTGGAACCTTTTGACTTTATAAGGCACAGAGTGATTCACACAGGAATATGTCTTTGCTTCCCTGCGGATGACACTGAGGTCTTCAAGCTTGATGTCCTTCATGATGCTGCTTACATAGTTATTTTGCTTTAAAAATAAGGCTGTTTGTATGCCTACATTCACCCATTCACACACACAGACACACATTGGTGATATCACCAGAAGCAACTTGGGGTTCAGTGTCTTGCCCGAGAATATGTGGACTGGAGAAGCCAGGGATCAAACCGACAGCCCTAACAACTTTCATAGGCTGAATTCAGTACTCATTTCAGGTTGGATAAATAACTGTGCCTCTTATCATTTTCATTCCTGGACACCATTGACCCAAAATCTAAATGATAACATTGAGTTCTTCCTTCATTTTAAGAACTTGTTCTCTCAGTATCCTGTGTTGTCTTAAGATATGCTAGTGTCTTACAGTATTTCTAAGGAGTCAAGGTGCCATGCTCACCTTATTTTCTTTGGTTTCAAGCAAAGAAAATGTCATCTTTTTGGATCCTCATCAGTTTGCACCTCTGATTACTAGTTTCCAAATTAGCTGTTGCTGTGTAGTAGTGTTTCTATATCCATTCTGTGAAATGTAAGAAACCAGTGACTGAAAGTAGAAGTTGACAAAGCAGATTAGGGTAGCCTGAAAATAAATGTGGAATGGAAATGGAAAGAAGTGAATATCACAAACACATTGTATCTGACAAGACTGCAGTATGCAACTACATTTTACCTTTAAGGACCCTCTCAGTTATTTTTGTATCCATCTTGAAGCAAAGGCAGTACTGAGCAATACTGTAAGAGTAACACTGCCTTTGTTTCAAAGCTTTGGGTCAGTTTTAATGTAATGCTCAGATGTGAATCCATTTCAGCATCAATTTGAGATTTCACTTGGACTAAAAGAAATCACACTGCAATTTTGAAATCGTCATCCACCCACAATCCAGAGTACTAATTACAGGCACTCTGCTGTATGTCCCAGTGCTACCAGTGGCAGATAAACAAGTTGCTTTTTCTTGGCTACTGTCTCAGGTTATAAAAGTCCTTCAAGTTTTTTTTTTAAACTACGTATTTCAAATCATTGTGGTATACCGTATATCTTTCATAAGTACACAAAGACAAATGAAGTGGTTTGGTGTGATCATCATAGAGAAGTGTCATAGAGAAAGCAGAAGTGTGTTTTCTGAGCCCGTGCCAACCATGCAGATGGGAAACTTTAGAAGAGATTACTAAGGCAGAGTTGTGATTTGAAATGCTATCGGCTGTCTCCCAGCCAGAGCCAGCTTGTTTATCTCACATCTTGAATCTGTCTAAATGAGACAAATGAAGGCGTGCCTGCTCCAATGAACAAACTAAATGGGGAGAAATGAGGCAGTGTGCACTGTTATTCTGAAATACCCATTGTCCTCATCTAGTAATTAGTGAGGAAATGAGCAACTGGAAATCAGGAAATTAGGTATTGTAAAACGCTCCTTGGCAAGTAGGTATTTTCTGTTGTCTTTCTAGTTATAATTAGTAAATACTCTGGACAGATGCTTAAATTAATACCTTAAACATGTTAGTGAAGTAGGATCCACTTTAATAAAAATTATGATAAACTTATTAATCAATAAATTGAATCGCAGACCAAATTTGGCCATTTCCGTATTTACATGCATATAAACAGACTCTTTATAATGGTGTCTTTTGATTTGAGTTTTTACCTGTGCTTTTGGTCCTTTCCTCTCCCATATTGTAGAGTTTGTCTGCTTACTAGTCTGACTCATCATTGGCTGTGTACATTTCCAAGACCTATGTGACCTTCATGAAAAGTCTTAATATGTCATCACAGTCTTAATACCAGGCATCTCAAAGGCCATGTGGCGGTGCCAGCACCCCAGGGTGTGGCTCTGAAGTCTGCTCACTGTGCATTAGAGGAGGACAGAGTGACAGAGTTCAAGTAAGAACAGTGGGCTCTGGGAGACACTACTGATAATAAACAGCAATACTATATCTTTTATACTTCTTGTCATCTGACTGATACTGGCATTCGCCTGTTTATAAGTTAGGCTGGGCCTGCATTTGTAATCACTGCATCTGATTGTGTGATTGTGTTTGCTGTCTGTCTGCAGTTTCATATGAAGCATGGTTACTTAAAGCAGTAGTACTCCACTGCTCCAAGTGTTTCTCATTATCAGGATAGTCCAAATATCACCAAATGTGGTGTGTGCTTCTTGCCATTTTTAACTTATTGCAGCTGGCCGTTTCTTCTAATCTTTATTTTTTACAGTCAATTTTCTGAAAAGATGACCATAGAAAGCCTCTGGCCATTTCCAAGCATTTAAATACCTGACAGAGAAATGTTTTATCTTGCACTGCAACTTTGCCCTTTTCTTCTGTAAAAGAACAATATGTACCTATTTCCCACTGAACAATGCTGAGTTTGATAAGTGCAGCCCCAGGTCTCCATTGTCTAATTATGTGATGTTAACATTAGCCTGGCATGAGGTAATATATAATGCTGATTTGTGGATACGAATAAAACTTTTTAAAAGTATTTTGCAGTTGTTACATGTAATTAAATTGCTGAACGCGTGTGCGTGCGCGTGTGTGTGTGTGTGTGTGTGTGTGTGTGTGTGTGTGTTGAGCTTATCTCCGTGCAGCCACTAGAATTCTGTTGCCATGCCGCCACTCGGTTGCACTCAATCATCCTAAGGTCTATAAAAAGATGTGGGTATCCTGGGAGACGTGAATCTTGCCTCAGCTTTTACTTGCACTGTTTTTCTCCCAGTTTCTGCCTTTTTCATCTCACAACACCTCGTTCTTCTGAATCCCTCCAGCTCCTTCCTCTTACGCTCAATGCTTTTCTCATCAGCCTTTCTTTCCTTTCCTTCACCTCCTCTCTTTCAGCCTCCTCCTCTTTGCACATCTCTTCTGCCTTCCAAGAGGAGGAGAAAGAAGGTGCTCAGTATCAGGGGAGATTCCTGCAGAGCATGTGTAGCCTTTGCTCATTTATCATTCTGTGCCAACGCTTTGGTTTTGAGACACAGTAACTAACATTGAGTGAAATATCTTAGCAGCAATGTTATGTTTCTACATTAGTATTTTTTGTCCCGCATGTTGAAATGTGTGTCAGTTTACCTTTTGAGATTATTACAATAGGTTGCATCACAAAACTGAATTGGTGTTATGTGCCAGCTGTCAGCAGTCGGTTCTTGCTACAGTCTGCTGTAGAGGGGCAGCTTGGCCTCACGTTAGCACACATACACACAGGTCTCCTTATTATGCACCACTTAGTCCCAAACAGATTAGTATGGATATTTGAATTAAACCCCTACAGTGTGTTTTATTTTTTGTTTATATAAAAGCATAAGCTGTCTCTGTCTCTATTTCAACTTAAACCTTTTTTCTGTCTGTAAAGCAGGGAACATTGTCAGGGAATGTTTTTACAGTTGCCATGGGAAGGGTAAGATCTGCTGTTAGCACTGCTGACTGTAAGTACTTTGCTTTCTGGTGAGTTATTGTGCCATTCTTCACCAAAACAAAGCTGAACATGGCATGTAGTACCAGGTTTTAAAAAAAAGGGAAAAAGAACCTAACCTCTGATTTCCACCAGCAGGCTCCTTAAAGGATAGCGCCTCCTCTTCTTACCAGATTTAGTCAGCAAGGCTTTCTGACACTAACTGTGGCACTGGGGTTTCCTGATTACTACTGTAGTTTTCAGCCCTTTCAGTCTCTGCCTCACTCTTGCTCTGTCAGTATCCCTCTCTCTCCCTCTACCTGAGTTGCCTCTGTTATGTGTTAAGAATTTGTTATTCACCAACTGCCTACAGTGCGAGAGGCAGCAGTGCGTCTTTATTTGCATCAGAGGTGGAGAGGAAAACATCCATCACATAAAGAACATGCCTACACTAGTCTGCTCTGTTTATGCTTCCTCATTGCTGTTTAATATATGTGCGTTATGATGTGTTGATATTGGTGGTGGGAGGGAGCAGGAGGGGGTGTCATGGCAACAGCTTTCTGTAATATAGTCTCCTTCCATCTGTGAACACAGACACACAGCTGCTATACATTCAGTGTTTGTGCTGAGTTTGCACAGAGAATGAGCCAAAGGTCATATGCATTAAACTGGATATATGTGATGGGACAGTATTATTCCCCTGAATACACGTAGCTCACCTCTCAACTCTTCAGTGTATGTTGGGTGAAGGTTTGTTACGCTGCTGTTTTGCTCCACCAGATCCCACACCTCGCTGAAGGTGTTCGCATCCACGGAGAGAAGGTGACAGAGGCGCTGAGGCCTTTCCACGACCGCATGGAAGCCTGCTTCAAGCAGCTACGGGAGAAAGTGGAGAAACAGTATGGGGTAAAAACCCTGGTAAGAGGTTTTCTACTTGTTTGTGATCTTTCTGTTACATGAAAAGTGCTTTGCATCTCAGTTTGTTTTAGAAAGCACTAGTGGAATCTGTACTGTTTACTACTTCTGGTGTGCTTTGCTGAAAATTTCCAGGAAATGGGTTTTCTGTTTCTTCTTAGATGTTTCATAGTATAGCAACATGTTGTTATTACACCTGTTAGAAATTCATCATGTACTGTAGAGTTCTGGTCTTATTCTTGCTTTGTTTGGTCAGAGATGTTTGTAGTTTTAATATTTATTCAGCACATTTCTTCTCTTGCATGTAAAATACAGAACAGATGAAATTGTTGTTGAGGAATTCCAGTGAACAGTTCAAGATGGTGGTGTAGACTGTAAACTCTTCAGATCAATTTGTATAAAACTCCACCGAAACACAATACTGTAGCTCTCACACGAAGATAAAAGGACTAAGATCGAACGGGGTTAGAGGCTGAAATCACAGCTTATAAAGAGAAATAGCAGAACTGAGTTCCAAGCTTTGAGTGAATGCCAAAAACAAAATCACTTTGTGTTAGCCAAAAATGTTTATTCTGTAGCAATTTGTATGGTTGATGTGGTTAAAAATAATGTACACAGGATGACATGAGCCACAGGAAAACATTCCAAATCTTATGTGATAAAATTTAAAAGCTTGTTTTGCCTGCATTGACGTTACAAGAGATATGGCAGTGCACCAACAGGATACACTAAGTCATCCAAATGTATTTTGAACATGTATGTCAGTGTAGTAGAGTGCTGCTGTGGACTACTTCCCATCTGTTTCTGCCTTTACAGAGGAAGGAAGCTTTTCCCTCAGTCTTGTCTGAGCTAAAGGGGGCCTTGCTCATTTTAAAAGAAGAGCGTGGTGACCTTTCAAATTAGACAAAAGCCATTACTTTCCAGGGGGTGAGAATAAGGTTATTCTACTAGATATGTGATGGCCCCTTATGTGGCTTGAAGACGCTCTTTAAATGCAGAAGGGTTCATTCATTATAGCCACATTTGTCTTCCAGCAGGTTCCAGCAGAAATTAGCAGTACCACCAGAGATTTTTTATGCCTCCTTACTTTATGAATGATCATCTCTACTATCCAACACATAGTCTTAGGATAATGCTGAAAATGATCTTTGTCTTTACAGTTTCTCTGTCTATCACAGAGTGTAGGATCCTGTCCTGAATGTTTTGTTGTCTTTCATAATAATGTACAGTCACAGACAGCTACAAATGGAACAGTTCAATAGCAGC
The DNA here is from genome assembly GCF_001952655.1 of Monopterus albus. Lineage (NCBI taxonomy): Eukaryota > Metazoa > Chordata > Actinopteri > Synbranchiformes > Synbranchidae > Monopterus > Monopterus albus. The sequence continues at coordinate 3,948,985 of NW_018127949.1, forward strand.
AAGGTCAATTTTGTGCTAGATAGCTAGCTAGAAGACCATATACAGTGGATGCAATGACAAAGGTCTTACAGCCTTTTCCGAGGACAGATTCCGTCAGGGAAATATTTCCTTGTCCATTCACAAAAGAAAATGTCCTTCTAATAGTGGTATAAATGAACCTGGATACTGTGAAAAACATAAGCACTGCCATGGCAGCAGTCTACTGAAACCAATACAGAAGTGTTTGAAAATCACATGCTACTCTTTAAGCTCTAAAAAATACAAAGCTACAATTAAATTTGTAATTTTTAGCCACACTTGCTAAAGTTGGCCCTTTAGTCCTCCCACCACTTGGGAATGTTTCAGTGACAACTGGATGGATCACCGTGAAACTGTGTACAGGTGCTTTCCAAACAATGAAGATTCACATACTTTATTTAGAATAATTCTTCTATTATTCAGTTATGTAGGCCTAAACAATAGCATGTCTTGGGTCCTGTTACCATAAATAACAGGCATCTCTATTGCACTGTCTGTACCTCTGTAGCTTCTTATCCTTTTCCCAAATTTAATTTTTTTTCTCTGTGTTAAAAATGGCTGCACATAGCAAATCTAGTCCCCAAATGTCCCTTCAGATGCATACGAGTGATATCCGGGGGGGGGGGGCTATATAGAGAATATGTACAGTACTGTGTGATTTGACACACATTCCAAGTACCTTAATATTTCACCGATAACTTCAAAGCATTGAGTGAGTTGAGCTGAATTATTTCTCTGTGTGGTATTTCTCAGCCGGCAGCAGATGAACGCCGAGGACCTCACCCTCAGTCCATGGTGCGTTCCTTCACCATGCCCTCGTCCCAGAGGCCACTGTCGGTGGCTTCAGTCACTTCCATCTCCTCTGACAACTCGCCCTCCAGGCCTGGCTCAGATGGGTAACACCTGGCTCACACTTTTTTAGGCCTTAAAACTCTGTATATTCTCACTGGCCTTTGGTCATCCCATTTGAGCAACTTAAAAATATTTACAGTTACTGTTGTTAGTTTAATCAGTCATTCACATCCTCTTGTTTAACGTCGTACAGCGATTTCTGTTTTGTCTTAAACCTAAGAAGATTTCTGATTATGTGGTTAACACTTGTGCGCTAAACTACTTCAGTTATTCTTAGTTGCTTTTTTCCATGTAGTTTAGTTCTTCAGTATATTATACAAAGTTCAAAGATTACTGAAGGCTGTATTAAAAATTAAAAAGCGCATACCAATGTTTTCTTTCCAATGGTTCAATACATTTGACTTTTTTCAGCATTCCAAGCCAATAAATAATTGATAGCGCTGCACAGAGTAGAAAGGAGTTTGATTGGATAATTACTATGTGATCTTTTATTCAGTTTTGCCCTGGAGCCTCTCCTGCCCAAGAAGCTGCACGCCAAGTCTCAGGACAAGCTGGATCGGGACGAGCTTGACAGGGAACGCAAAGAAAAGAAGAAGGAGAAGAGGAACAGTAAGCACCAGGAGATCTTTGACAAAGAGCTGAAGACCACAGAGATCCCACTGCAGCCGGCTGAAGCCGTCATACTCTCTGAAACGGTATTGACAAAGTGACCTCTTCTCTTCTCTTCTCTAATCCTATAGTAAATGTACGCTCTGCATTTCCTGTAATGTCAAATTAAACATCTTTTCCATTGTTTTCCTGGAACATTCTGTATTGCCCTGCTCTTTCTTTTTTTACTTCTCTCTTTGTCTTACAGAATTTTAAAGCTATTTTCTATAGATATTCAGTGGCTGAAAAGGGGGAAATAGGGGAGATACATGTCAAAAAGAAGACAAAAAGATTTGGACTTGCAGTGTCTCCCTGATGCTCCATTCATCTTTGTATTATTACAGAAAGATTTTCATGGTTCCTAAATATTTTGGACACCACTGACCTTGCTTTTAAGGCCACTACTAAAATCAGATGAAAAATACTAATTAATCAAAATCTAATAGGACTTTCCAAGAACTTTTACTATCACTCTCAGATTAAGTTGTTAAGTTTCTACAAAATAATTAAGGGCCGGATTATTGTGAAATTTGCTCTGCACATTTATATTGTAGGTTGCATTGAACATAGTATCCCTAGCAGGGGCTGTCTTACACCTAATCTTCCACCTTCTCCACTCTGCATCACAGGGCTCACATTCCTACCACTCGACTTCTCCCCCCAGTTGTCTTTGCACTCTGCATATCTTTCTGTTCCTCCCCCGTCTACTGTGCTCATGTCCTTCTTCACTGCTGTGTCAATAACACCAAAGAGGTATCACTGTGTTCTGCATGCCCAGTGGGAATATTCACTGGCTAACGGTATTAAGATAAAGACAGAAATGAGATCTAAGGAGACTCCGGGCACTGGTGGAGCCGTCTGGCTTGTGATAGCATCCTCCAGCCTCAGGGGTCAAGGGTAGGGCACCTAAAGGTCTCTCATAGTTACCAAGCAGTTGGAAGATACAGTAGTTAAATGAGAAGGTATAATCTATAACAGTGTATTCACCCTCAAAATACATTTCAGTGGTACATCCCTGAATGAAGTGGGCATTATTTTCCAGTGTCTCCCTTGTGACTGGCTGTTTGAGTTGGGCCAATTACTAAGTTGTTTGTTAATGTAGCCTACAGTGTGGAATAGCCCTGAGGACATTTCTTTTCATATTCAAATTCCAGCAATAATAAAGCTGGGAGAATGCAGTCTTGCATGTAAACAGTTATTTGTAACCACAAATAAGATATTACAGCACAATGAGCACATTTATCCAAATGGTTTCTCCTTTAGGGATACAGAAAACCCACTTAATATGCACGTGGATACACAAGGCAACAGTCCCAAAAGAGATGTGAAACTGATTTTCTCCTTTAAATGACCTTTCATTGATCTTCTGTCATGATACACTAAATTCATTTGCCACATTAAATTTTGTTCTGTTCTGTCTTATTGACTTGTTTTGTAATTTAGGTTATTTTACTTTGAGTACTCAGTAATGACTCGATCTCTGATAGCGTCTTTTTTTTTGTTTGTTTTTTACACATCATCACACAGATCAGCCCCCTGCGGCCTCAACGACCAAGGAGTCAAGTTCTCAACCAGATAGGCGTGGACCGCCGCCTCTCTGTGTCCCCTGGACCTCCTGCTTCTTCGTCCAACCCCTCCTCAGTGCAGGGACCCCCACCCATCACACCCAGGAGCAAACTCTCCTTTAGCACATTGCACACAGTTTCCAGTAAGAGCAATCTAGACACTCACTCAGTTAGGAGGTTGTATTATCTCTTTAGACTGAGGTTTCCACAGTCTCTGTGGCCCTCTCAGCTTCCATCTGTCTGCGTGTTAGCTCTTGCATCACTCTTACCACATGCTGTGATGCACGTGATGATGCTCAGTTTGATCTACATTATAGCACAACTGTATGTGTGATACACTTCTTTAAATGGCCGTTCCAATTATAACTGTCAGCACTACAGGTTTATTTCTAAATTTGTCTCTTTCTCATTGTGCTGGCTGCTAACACCAGGATCACACGTAATGTGTTAACTCACTTATCAAAGATGTTCATTACCACAGAGGGAGTTTATTTTAGTGCTTAGAAATTATTCAGATTCTTTGCCTTGTCAGCTAGACTTCTCATTCACATGCATTGTATTTTTTCTTCAAGACTCTTCAGGCTGGGACAACCCTGATGATGTCGTCAGCGTTAAGCATTGAAGTTCATACTTGAGCATGGAAATAATGGTTCACTAGCTTTTTCTTAACTCCTCAGTGAACTTCCCCTTTAAGGATGTGCAGAAATGTTGCTGTCTTAATAATTTTATTTATTTATTTATTTATTTCTGTGTGGAGATTGCATGTTCTCCCCGTGCTTGCGTGGGTTCTCTCCGGGTACTCCGGCTTCCTCCCACAGTCCAAAGACATGCAGCTTAGGTTGATTGGTGACTCTAAATTGCCCGTAGGAGTGTGTGTGTGTGCGTGTGTGTGGTTGTTCGTCTGTGTGTTAGCCCTGCGATTGATTGGCGACCTGTCCAGGGTGTACCCCGCCTTCGCCCGATTGCTGACCAGGATTGGCTCTCCCCCCTCCCCCCCCCTGACCCCGTTCAGGGACTAAGCGGTAGAAAATGGATGAATATTGTTGTCCAGGATTGGCTCGCCGCCCTCCCCCCCCGTGACGCCGTTCAGGGACTAAGCGGTAGAAAATGGATGAATGAATTTTATTTTTAAACAAGGTCAGTCTTAATTGTAGGGAATTTAGCAGAAATTGGTCATGTGATCTATTCTGGCTCCCAGCCCTTTAGGAATGTGGTTTGATGATGACTCTCAATTGATGAACGTCCTCTTGCACAGATCCGGATCTGAATGGGACAGGCTCCTCTGACAAGGGTGAAACCCCTCCTCCCCTGCCTGTCAAAGGCAGCACGGCTGATTACGGCAACCTGCTAGATAATCAAGACTTGATGAGTCCCTCGACGCCTCCACCACCCCCATCACATCAAAGGGTAGGTGTTTTAATTAGGGACGAGAAGAGCTTCTTAATTATGCATGGCACTTATAATGAAACAAGAGGTTGCTACGTGCACTTGACATCCTGGTCAACCTGTAAGTCCTGTGTAATGTGCGTGCATTCATGGCTGTGTGTTCATGCATGTCTTACACTCACCTTTGTGCTTGTACTGCATTTGTGCATCATTTTTGTATTATGTGCCAAAGAAGAGTGTAGGCATCAGTCAGTTAGCAGCAAGGGCCTGCACCCGCCTGTCCACCCCACTGTTATTTATACTCGTTCTCCCCAGCTGGCCCGGCACTCAGACGTGATTGATTGGATGATTACTTTACCTCTCACATCCATCAGGAGCTCTCCTGCTGTTAATCTGCAGCTCGTCTCTCCACACTCGCCAACGTCTGCGCTAGCCATCCTCTCGCCTCTCCACTCTGCTAACTAATCGTATTTATCCACTGTCACGGCTCATGGACAGGTAGTAAAACGGAGCCTGGGCACGCAGCCGACTGACAGTAACATAGTGAGAGCAGATGTTCTGACTCTGAGTGACAGCGGCTCTTCATTTACAGTCCTTGACAGAGGCAGAGGTGAGGTCAGTTATCTGTTGTCCCTGTGGTGAACTGAGGTGTCTTAGGAAGGGCACAGGTATTCCGATATCACAACCTTTGAAGTTATCAAAATACTGCACGCTATAAATTTCAGGGATATTCATTAAAACGTGACTTTGTTTTAGAAGTAAAATTAACTTTGTGTTCAAAACTAAGACAGGCCTGTTCTCCTGTGGGTTTTGTAAATCGTTCTGATTTAGAAAAGTGTTTGAAAACATTAATAGCTTAGATTTATATGTCTAATGCGGCACCAGGATCAGGAAAGACGATATCAGCCCAAACACGGCCCATTCCAACAGTTATGGGTTGTTTAGAAGAAGAAGAAGAAGCTTTGATACAACGGTTTGTGTTGCAATGGAAGGCACCAGCATTTTGCTCTAAAAAGTTTGTATCTTTTGGCTTTTTCCTGTGGAAAATGTAAGATGTGATCGGTTGAGTTTCAACATGTAATCTGTTATGTAGCCTAACAGTTCTGAGGCACCGTGATCACCTAATCGAACGCAGTGAGCACTTTAAAAGATATAAATGTTCCTAATCCTGGTATTAGTTCTTCTATTCAAAGACCTGTCAGTCAACCTGGGAATAATAGCAGTGTTTTGGATTTTAGAAGGCTGCCAAGTTGAGAAATGAAAAATGAGATTTCACAATTGCTATTTTGTTTGTTTGCAGCACATTCCACCACCTCTGCCCAGCAAGACCCCTCCTCCACCCCCTCCCAAGACGGCCAGAAAACAGGCCTCCATCGATTTAGGAATTGTACAGTGAACAAAGACGCTGACAGTAGGACCAGACAACACACTGACAACACAACAAAAACAGCAACAGTAACTGCCCCCCCCCAAAAGCGGGTAGTTTTTACCCACACATTCCTCGCTCTCCGTTCCAGCTTGACAAGATGAATACCTCACTGCAGCCCACCTCCTCTTATCGGTTTAATTTTTTTCTTTTTCTGTTGCCTCCACTTTCACAGTGGTACAGTCTGCAACCGGGAGACTGTTGCACAGATGAGTAGTCAGTGAATTTGTAGATGCAGTCTATGACCGACACCATGCCAAGACTTGATCATTACAGGAGAGTGTGTTCAGACCGATAAGCTTGGACCAGCAGCTTTCCAGTACTGACCCGCTGTCAAGTATATGAGAGGCCAGAGCTCATCAAAGCAACACTCCTGCTCTATTATTCATATCCCCACTGTGTACAGAGGTTTGTATATATGATCTTATTTTATTTCAGGTTTTTGATTACGATTTGATCATGGCTCCTTTTGTATTAACGTATCATTAGATTAAGTGGCATTTATATTAAACAAAAAAGGGCTTGTAGGTTCTGAGTTGACAGGGACTTTACAGAATCGGTATGCAAGAACCACACAGATTTTATTGGTTGAATTTTGGACCTTGGATTTCAGTAACATTGACTGTTTCCGGTTCACTACTGACATGACTTTTAAATAAACTTTCAAATGTATGTATTTTTAAAATAAGATGCTTGCCTCATTATTTTGTTCATGGTGAGAGATGCTGAAAATAGATGTTTGCGCATTTCCCAAATCCAAAACGCACGAGCAATCTGTACGTTTCCTCATTTCAACTAGGTAACCAAGCTTTCTGCCTTCTGGACTGACGAGCATCACAACAGCCACTTCATTATCGACATACAGGCATTTTATCCCAAGACGTCTTACGCCACAGAATAATTTCTGTTGCCCCCCAAGCCATTGTTTCTCTTTTTCAGGGTTGAATGTGTGAATCTGGAATGTGTCCCATATTTAAATAAGTTTTGTGAACAAGCCATCAGCTTTGTACTGCTTCATGCGATCGTACATAAATTTCTGCTTTTAGAGAAACTGCCAACGGTCAAACTTAAAATCTCTATTAAACACCGGAGTCTCTTCACACTGCTTCGGCGTAATCACCAATCATGCACATAATCATTTGCTATGGTTCGGTTTAGTTTTGTTGGCTAAACATCCCATCCGAGACACACACTCTATGCTTGATAGGTTTAATGTATTTTGACTCCAAGTGAATTATTGAAGTTTGAACCGTTAAGTCAGTGTGTAATTATCTGTTGCACAGAGGCTGTAAATTGACTTACACTTTAATTAGTTTATAATATGCGCATTACTTTGTGTGTCAGTGGAATAACTTAACTCATTTAAGGCTTAGTGAGTAATCATTTTGGCACAGACATCACTTATATTCTTTAATCATTAGGCCTTCTACACTGTATGCTGAATTGCATGGTTTTAGATACTTAAAGCAATCAGTACAATCAGCATCACTAATTAGAAGGAAATCTTGTGACTTTCACCATGTGTCAGCTTTAAAAGTGTGCTGTTCAACCTTCATTTTCCAAATCATCATTTCATCATAGCTTGCTCTTTTGGTTCATGTATTTACAGGCCCCTTTGTCTGTACTGTAAAGCCACATTTTCTCGAGTGTTTGCCCCAGGTTGCTTATAATCTCAACTCTCCCATTCTGCTGATACTTTGGGAGGAGTAATTCTAGAACTGCAGCATCTGTTATTTGAAGCGGTTTTTTAACACCTGTAGAAAGTTGGGCTTTATAAAGCTCTGTTGTCCTAATTAGGAACACAGAATTTGGAGTTTTATTTGGGGAAAGCGGTTATAAAAGACAACTTGTGCTGCAGCTCACAGGTAACATCATTTGTATGATCATTCAGCTACTATCAAAATGCAGAATTCAGTGTTGTTTCTTAACTGGTGATCAATAAACCAAGTAAATCATTTCACTTGTGTGTATAATTCTCTAGAACTAGTGTTCTAAGTGGCTACCGCTAATCAGGTGACTAGTAATGCTTTTAAAATCATTTTTAGATAAAATATAAATGAATCCTCATCTCTAATCTGTTGTTTCCTTCTCTGTGTCCTGTAGCAAGCTCCCCTTTCTTCATGTTTGTACAGTAAATAGTCAAACACTAAAATCCATTTAATCTTAGCGAGAAGCAGTCGGTGCTGTGTACGTGTCACCACAGCTGAATACAAGGCCACATACTTCCTGTGCAGATGATAAATTGCTCTTTGTACACAGAAAGAAATTGAAAAAGTCATATTTAACAAAAACTGCAACTTCTGCTATCACACCAGTGTTGTTTCCTCCCATGGTTTCACCTCTTTTCTCATTCTTCTTTCCAGTTCCTCTCAAGGCTTTAATATCTGGCTCTGACTGTTTCCCTTTCTACAGTACTGTACCAAACTCTGCTACACTGTAATAACAAAACATGATGGTGTTTATTGTGCTAATGCACATTCACCTGACTATATGGTAACTCGGACATCAATCTCTTTAGTTTCTGGTTTCAGTTGATTTCATGCCAGCATGAGGAAAATTAATGGCCACTAACTTAACCACTCCTACTTGATGATTAAATGAAAAAGAATCATTTCAAAATATAACCAAATCTATACAAATTTGTCTTAGATACTTCAAATAAAAAAATTAAAAATTATTTTTGGTTTCATAATATAGTGTATAATACAATTAAGAGAATGATGGTGAGTACAATCAACAACTGAGAAACAAGTTTTTTTTTAATAAAAAATTGTTCAAAATCCACAAAAATAAAAAATTTCATAGATTAAAATGAGAGGGAGGGGCTGGATTTTGTGACGTTAAAGAAAACTATGCCTGTATCATGACTGCCTTTGGTAAGAAGGACTTGCTGCACACATTGGTGGATCTTATTTGTCTATAGCACCTCCCTGAGGGCAAAAACTCAAAGTGTGAAAGCCGGGGCAGAGAAGGGATCACTTTGCTCATTTTGTTCGTTATATTGAATTCATATTTCTCACTTGGTTGCATCTGTGACTTCCCTATAATTTTCCTAGTTATATTTACAATTCTCTTCTATTTCGGTGTATTCCAAACATTTAGATTAGGTCTAACAGCTGCTTAGTCAGTATCCTGGCAAAAACTGCCTGCATCATAAATACAAATTAACAAATCTGGATCACGGTTATTGAGAAGTGACAGCCAGCGGAGGGGATCAAGGAAGTTTCCATGGCACTGAAAATCAGCACGGTCAATCATAAGAACAACTAAGCTAACATGACATTAGACATTGTGATGCCTGGTGGTAGAAGCATCATGCTTTAGGGGTGTTTCTCTACAGCCAGGAATATTTGTGGAACTTCAGGGAACATAAATGCAGCAAAATCCACAGAATGCAACACAAGTGTGACTTGGAAGATTTATTTTTCAGCAAGGTAACAACCCAAAACTAAAAGCCAAAGCTACACAGGGGTGGTGTCAGAACAATAATGCTAATGGAGTTCCTAAGTCCATAACTCAATTCAGTGTATTTGTGGCAACACTAGACTTTATAGTAAGCTTTATTTATAGAGCTCTTTTCAGTAAGGCCCTAAAGCTGCAGTAAAACGGAGATAAAACTGGAAAATATGCTGAAATAATGGCTTTCCTGGTGGTCTTGGTGTAACTTAGTGGAGTTTACTGGCTGGGAAAAATGCTTAGTCCTGACGTAAAAAGCTGATACACAGACTCGAGGCTGTGATTACTGTACTGCAGGTACTCCACCAAATGTAGATCTGTGACAGGTGAATACTTATTCAATAAATTAGGCCTGCTTGGTTATTTAAACTGTTTTATAGATTTGTTTTCACTTGGGCATTAAAAAGTTTTAGGGTGATGAGTATCAGAGCGTTGATGCATCCACACTGATTTAAAGTTGTAAAACAGTAAAACTTGAGAAGTGCAAGGAGGTCAAATACTTCTTTTATAGACACCGCAATCTGCTTATTGCATTGTAATAAGTTCATTCTCTCCTAACGGTAAGGTAGGAATAAAAAGTTTCATCAATGGCATAATTCACTTATCAAGAATCCCCAGTGCACACTCACTATCTGGGCTTGCAATTGAAAAGGGATAAAGGGTGAAGCAGTTCAGCAGTGGTAATATTACATAGTTAAATGGCAGCTATTTCAATAGGCTCTCAGAGATTTGTGCTCAGGCATTATGCTTCACCCTCTCTCTCAAAGCGCAGGGAAATGCTTTGCTTAATTGAGAGGATTTCCATGGGCTTTGGGGGGAGGGAGGGGGTTGTCTGTGAGCTAGTGTCTTCTCTGCAGGAGAAATGTATTTACAATGCACTGTATCCTCATCTCATTTGTTACTTCTAGCCTGGAATAAAATGTATATTTTCCCTTCCCTCTTGACACGTTTTCATTTGCCGGGAGGCTGCAAATGTGCATGCTTCTCTCTAAATGCCTCCTTAGCATAATGAAAGACGACAATGTTTCCATAAATCAACAGCCATGCATATATCCAATCACAACTGTCTGTGGGGTTTTCATGGCTTTTTCCCCAAATGGAGACCCACTACACATACACAGAAATGGGCAGGATTAGTGGTGGTGGTTATACTGTTAACATGATAGACACTTGACATACAGTAGCTTTTCAGGTCTTTAATAGCCTGTTCTGATAAAAAAGTTGTTGTTGTTTTGATACGGTTTGTTGTTTGAAGGGAGACGGTGTAAATATTTTCAGTCATGACTAAGAGTCTACAGCTGTGGTAGTGGCTCTGTTTTGCTGTATGGGAGTGTTATGTTTTTGCAAGAATTTATTCATAAACCAAACCAGGCAGTCCTTCCAGAAGTGTTTCATAAATGTCAACCAGATGATGGAGCTAAAGGAAAAGTCAAATGTTAACCAAAATCAGTAGTTTTTATCCCCTGGGGACCATGATTCCATGACAGTCCCTTCAGTACTAGTTAAAATATTTCAGTCTTGGCCAAAGTGTTGGACCGAGCGACTGTGTGACTAACACATGGATAAAGATGTCATCATGGATAAAATGTGTGGTGTGGCGAAGACGCCAGTTGTTTGATGCAGATGTAAATATCTGGTTGTAGTTGGCATGTAAATACGATGTGCTACAATTTAAAAAAAAAAACAAAACAAAAAAAAAAAAAAAAAAAAAAAACATCCCCCTCTTTCTTCCTGCATTTACCGATGCTGTTTTCATCCTGGGTGGTTATGAAAACAGTTTGCGTTACCTCACCGATTGCTGTCTATATGTACATCTGCCTCTTTTAGGTCCTTGTAAACAATCACGCAGCCTCACTAGCAGTCATTAGATGTCAACATGGTAGTGGAGTGTTGTGTGGAGCTGTCACAGATAGTGTCAGGCAGGAACCACAAGGCCCCTTTCTATCTCATCAGAGTTGTCACTGAGTGGTTCAGTAAAGCCACTGAATGAGTTGTGTTCAGTGACAGAGCACGCATCAATTGTCTTGTGTTATTTTATTCTTTTGTGTAAGCATCTACATCTCTCTCCAGAAAACTAAACATTGTCATCAAGTCGATTCAGCAATTCACCCCAATACCAGCCTCTGCTGTTTACTGAAGATTACTTAATGAATTTCTCTAAAGTGATAACAGAGGACATAATACTGAAATTTAGCAAGACAAGGTCGGTACAGATTATTTGCATATCTAAGACTAAGTTAGAGCTGTAGTGATGTTTAATAATTGATCGTGTGACATAAAATTAACCTGAAACTATTTTGGTAAGTTATTGTTCAAGTAAAAACGCCAAACACGTGATACTTTGAAGTTCTCAAATGTGACGTTTGTCTTGCCTTGAATTTCTTTAGGTTTTGGACTGCTTGTCAGACAGCACAGAATTTTGACCAACATTTGATCATGACCAGATTAACCTGCTACAAACTTACTGACCCCTCTATAAGACCATAGCCACAACAATATGTAATGAAGGACTCGGCTGATAATGCATGGTAGCGGTGCAAATTAAGAAACATTTGCAAAAAATGCATTTAAATTGTTGCTTGCTTCTTATGGTTGGAGTTGGTGGTACCACCTAGGAAATGGTTCTGGGCTTCTGATGTCATATAGACCAAACAATCTGTGAATTAATGAGAAAATAATTATTAGCATCCCTCCTCTAAATGTACTGCAGTAATTAATGACAGAAACGGATTCTGATTTACTGTTTATACAGTTGAGATCTGCTGATTGCAAACTGTCCTTTCAGCATTTTTTGTATTCTGTGGACTGACTTTACAGCAAATACCTGCAATGGTAGCTGTGAGCCAAACCTCTGGTTGCATGTTTTAATGCTGTTTTTCTGTACTGCCTCCAAATTTACACACTCCAGACCGACACTCCCATCACTTATCACGAGCGGCTGTCACAAGTGACTCTTACAAACACAGAGACTAGAAGAACTGTCAGCATTTTAAATTTGAGCTTGTGTTGGCGTGAATGTTATTTTGTGCTGCACTGACACTAAATGCAAAATGTACCCTCTGTACACAGGCTTATTATCTTGGCTTGAGGGAGACAGCCAAGTGGTGGTGATCCACATTAACTGATGCTATTATGAAGCAGTGGGTTTTCCCAGGCAGTCAGTAAGACTCGTTGCTAGGAAACATACCTAGAAATTGGGGGTGGAGAAGTGGTTTGATGAGGAAACAAGAGTTCCCAGCTAGTTTCAGCTTCACAAGGAAATGAAACAGTGCCATAGGCGTGCTCTCTCAATAGCATAATACTAATTTGAAATGGTTAATTAAATCTTTGTAATTTGATCTTTTGATGTCGTATCTGTGTTTCTCAGTTCCTTCAGAAATATTTCACAGATGAGTATCTATCATAGATTCTCACCAGAGTGTTAAATGGCATCATAGTCAACGATGCTTTACGTCGGGCGCTATGGCACACTGGCATCTTGTTGACCTTTTCGAAGTATAATATTATTATTGTTATATTATAGCTAATTCTAAAGCAGCAGGGAAACCAATGTGCAAAATCGGTTATGGAGAACAGTCAAGGTTGTATTCCAACAGGCAGTGGAACAGTTTTCATTGCTTTCATTTTATCCATTTTTTTTATTCTGTAGGATTAAAATCAATACAATGATCAGATTTTGGATATTCATATATTTTGCCTCCCAGAAAGCTGTGCAGTGTGGCTGAGGGACGGCTGGTTTGAGTAAAGCTGAAGATATCATGCCTAAAGCAATGCTGCCTTCATCTGGATAACTCTGTTAGTGCATCCTGCTTGACACATTATACTGTCTAGAGAAGTAATTATCAAAGTGACAGGATCCTTTGGCTTGTGTATGTGGAATTTTAAAGTCCAATTAATTGTGTTGACACCACCAGCCCCCTGCTACGCCAAATCATGTCCACTTTGCTGGGTGAGGGAATTTTAGACTTCAAATATTTCTGCTTACAAAATCTCACTTCATGACTCTCCCTATGCCAAGTTTCTGTAGGCTATTTATAAAGCCCATGCTAGAAAAGAGCAGGTAGAGTATATTTAACCTCTCTGCAGTTGATACTCAGCCCAGCACAGTGTAATTTTGGCTCTAACAGACCAGTAACCTAAGCTCTCTAAGGATATAATCAGAAGCAGAGGTGTAAATCTGCCCAGCGGTGGAGAGACTTAAGCTAATGCAACAAACAGCAGTGAAGCAGACGGCCGGGCTGGTTGTATTTCTCTCTCGGTCAGCAGGCTGTCTGCAGGGCACCCTCCTTAGCTCCCGGAAACAGATTGCCAGGGCCAAACAGTAATTGGTCAGAGGGGAGTACACAGAGTGGAACATTTAATTACTGGGAAGCAGATTCTCCCCATTGTGTTTCACAGGTAGGCAAATACCTGGAGATATTTACAGTAGGTGCTAACAATAGCTAGAAACTGAATTGAGGCTACTGATCCAAATGCCTTCGAAGCAAGCTGAAAGTCCCCTTCCACTCAAGAAATCTGTTTCGATTTTTCTTTTCACATTCATCAGTTAAAGAGGGAACATTTCTCTGGACTCATCTTAGATCTCATAATAAGACATATGAAAGAAGTACTCAGATTCTTTAGTTAACCACGGTGTAAAAATACTCTGCATTCAGCTTAAAATGCTGTGAATTATTTTCTTAACATCTATATGCTGTCAAAAAACGACACAGTTTGACATCTGAAATGGTAAATGACAGAAGTAAGGATATTACTCCTGAAATCATGGCCATTATCCACCTCTTTACACTGTTGAAAGTGGTTGAGAAGCTCAGCTAGAGATCCTATTATAAATGTTCCTTTCATACTGTATCTTTACCATCTTGTGAAATAACGAGCACTGGGTCTAGAAACGAAGGCTGCTCCGAGGCCAGACAGGGATGGTGCCTGCCAAGTTTCAGATCACAACATTTCCGGAGTATTTCATCTAGGAGTTAACTTTGTGCAGAGTATTCCAGCTTTTGTTTTCACATGTCCCGCTGCATCCGGGCTGTACAGAGATGAACGCTCACACTGTGCTGTCTGTTTTTGCTCTGTTCCTCCACTGGGGGGAGACTCGGAGAAGCACAAGCCCCTGGCTACACAGCTTGTTTAAACAGTCAAAATTAATGACTTTATTTATACTACCTCTCGAGATTTTATTGGTCTTAAATGCATCTAATTGTCTGGTAATTACTTCAAAGCATTAAACAATTAGCAGATGGCTCACTCATATTGTCACATGGTTAAAGTCAAGGCTGTTTTGCAGAAAACAAGCCTTAGGGTTTTCATTCCACTTGGTGTTTAGCTGTAATCATAGCAGTAAATGATACAACCTGAACGGACAACTAGCAGGATGGGAGAATCTAGCGTCACCTGCAGCAGTGGGTTTCCTCTGCTTTCAGCCTGACGGCGCCTGCGGTGGCTTCTCTGACGCAGCAGTGATTGGCTTCATCTAGAGAAAACCCCCCATGTCCCCAAACAAAACACGGGCATGCATGTTTGAATTATTACTCTACAATGATTGGGGGCTTGAGGAGGTCAATCCACATTTGATATCTCCGAATTTAAACAGAGAGATAATTAATAGGAAGAATGTGGTGTGATGCGATGTGATGGCTGCTTCAGCGCAACACTAATCTCTCTCTCTCTCTTTTTAATAAAACCCAAAGCAAGTTATCTCACAGTATAGAATAATAATCATTACTTAAAAAAAGCTGAAGTCATAGTGACTGAAAACAAATCATTCATCTCTATAAAAAATGAAAAAGTCATAACAGATAATGTATCGGGTTGGGGGGGATCTTTTTGCTTGAATTGTTTCGGACTCAGCAGTAATTAGCTGCCCTGGGTGGCAGACACCTAACAGGTTGTATTGTTATCATCTGGAGGTTAAATGTCACTTCCCTCCCGTGGAGTCCCCTGCTTGCCATGACAGGCTTAGCACAGTTTTGGGCCTATTAATTGAATTATATTAAAGAGAAAAAACTCAGACATGTTGCACTTATAACAGTAAAATTCTTGGTCACATATGGTAGTGCACAGCCGAGATGAATTTCAGACCTGTTATAACAACATAATATGGTAGGAGAGCAGCTGAAAGGGACTTCCAGCGTGTGTTGTAGTGTTTGTGTGTTTACTAGTCAGAGACGAACATTAGCGCGACTAAAGTATCGGTGAACTATTATCGTCTCGTCCAGTTTCCTCTCACTTTACGCGCATTTACCTGCCAAAGGTGGGCTCTAGAAACCACCAGGATTCGCTTTGTCCTTCTGGCCAAGTACCGTGCATAAGGAGTGCCGTATCGTCTCCGTGCTGTAAACTGAGGCAGGACAAAATTCCCAGCTTTTTCCTTCTCCCTATTCTAAAATAACACATTTAACAAAACTTTACCTCCAATTTTAGTCATCTGGGCTATTAAAATGTTTTGTTACCCAATTCAAAAGTTGAAGCAGGAGAAAACTGTGATTGATTCTGCAAAATTCATAAAGGTTGGTGAACCTAAGTGGACCGCTTTTTATTTCCAGGGCACATTTTGTTCAGAGGCCTGCTGGGGGTATTTTCCACGAGTCATTTGTTGACACTAAACTTGCGGCACTTGTGAGGTGTGTATTGCAAACGAATTTCTTTTAAGCAAAGGTGGATTTTTACCAACACACACCGGGCTTCCTTGTTTGGGTTTTACACTGTCCTGAAAGCTCAGCAACTTCAGCCATGGTTACAATCAGTGCGCAGCAACATGTGAACTGTGATGAATTGCCAAGCTGTTAGGACCCTTATTTATTGTTCATCGAGCTGTTGATATATTTATTTAATGCATAATTTAATATTAATGTGTGTGTGTGTTTAAACATAATCGCTACTCCTGCATAAAAGATCTGTTATATCTTGGTTTCAAAGCAGACGTTGTAGTTTCTATCACTATGTCTCAGCAACAAAGAGCCAATAACAAGCGGGAAAATAACATCTTAAATATTAGGAAACTAAAACAGATAAGGTAAAATATTTATTCATATGGCTTCATGTATTTTTTTTCATATTTATGAAATGTTGTAGACGCACTTTTTACTTCACATGGATATTTAAAGGAATGTTAGTATTTTACCATGGTCCACATTAGCTTTCTGTGCGTAATTACGCATGGGTAATGATACCTACCACTAATGTTCCTAATGTGAAGATGCCTTAACTACCTTGAAGCTCAGCAGTCAAAGGCAGTATCAGTGCTCATTGATAGGGAGATTGGGTCAATACAGCTGCCGCGGGACAGAAAAGAGGGGTGTGACCATCTCTAAAGTTTTCTTCAATGGGCTACCTGTAGAGGCTCCGGGCTCTGCGCATAAATACTCCTCCCTCTGAGGATGAGCTCAGTCCTGAGGGAGAGACACTGAGACGAAATTAGGTTCTGGGAATCTGGATAGGGCGGATTATGAATGCTTTTGGACACCAACCATCTAACCAGCAGACCAGCCCTATTCAACACCACAGCGCACAGGAGCTCCTGGACATGGCCGTGTACTGCGACAACTACGGTGTGTACCAACAGAATCTCCACCACCATCACCCCCAGAGGCCGCCGACGCACCCCTCCAGCTACGGCCTCGGAGAGTACACCCCCCCTTCCGCCAATCCGTACCTGTGGCTGAATGGGCCGAGCATCAACTCCTCTCCTTATCTAGCCGGGAACAACGGCACGTCCTATATTCAGTCTGGATACGGGTCAAACCAGAGACAGTTCTTGCCGCCTCCCACCAGTTTTGGTGGAGCAGACTTGGGGTGGTTGTCCATATCCAGCCAGCAGGAACTCTTCAAGATGGTCCGACCACCTTACTCCTACTCGGCACTAATAGCGATGGCCATACAGAACGCCCAAGACAAAAAGCTGACTCTCAGTCAGATCTATCAGTATGTAGCTGACAACTTCCCTTTCTACAAGAAGAGCAAAGCTGGATGGCAGAATTCAATCCGCCACAACTTGTCGCTCAACGACTGTTTCAAGAAAGTGGCACGGGACGAAGATGACCCCGGTGAGTCCCTGGGTTTTTGATTTGTTCGTACTACGTTTGCGTGTGTGCGTGTAGACATGCACTATATAATGAATAGCTTATATATGTGTGTGTGTATATATATATATATATACTGAATATGCTTCAAGAGTTTGCTTGAATCCTGTGGTAAGGTACAGATGCTAGTTTTGATAGGCCTTAATCAGTTGCTTATTGTGTCTGAAGAGCCAGGTAAACAACCACAGCTAAAACTTACGCTGCAAGTTTGTTTCCAATATGTTTAACCCTTGTTTCTCATCCAGGTAAGGGAAACTACTGGACACTGGACCCCAACTGTGAGAAGATGTTCGACAACGGAAACTTCAGGCGGAAGAGAAAGAGGAGAGCGGACAGCGGAGCGGACAGCAGCTCTCTCCCGGTGAAATCTGAAGACGGTCCGCACAAGCTCTCCGACGCCTCCAGCCTCACTAGCTCCTCCCCGCCTAGTTTGCACGGATCCCCGGGCTCCGCGGAGCCCAAGCCGTCTCCGTCTCCCCCCGCGGAGCACAGCCCATGTTTCAGCAGCTTCGTGTCCAGCGTGAGCTCATTGCTGGCGGGCAGCGGCAACACCGACGGCTCCCGCGGCGGGGAGCGCGACTATGGCTCCGGCCACCTCGGGGGACTGTCTCAGACCAGAGAGGGCATGTCTGGACTGGGCTCCTACTCGCCCACATTAATATCTCCTCTGAACTCTGACAACAATAGAATGAACTATTACACATCAGTACAGAGCCTCTCCAACCACTTTAGCGTCAATAACCTCATATACAGCCGAGAAGGAACAGAGGTGTAGACGGTCTGCCTGTCGGTTCTGGCCTGGTTACCGACAAACTAATTTATCAGTCTTCTTTAGCCTTCACATTTCTTATGTAGCCCGTTGTTATGACATGTTATTCATTTATTGGTTTGGTATAGGCATCATTGTAAATTCTACCATGGAACCAAACCTGAGAGTTTCACTATGCAAAAAATATTTCAGCGTATTAGAAAAGGGCCAGTGGCACTATGGTTGTCCATACTGGTGCAACAAACGTTTAATTGTAGAACATTATTAAGTTCACACACCTTCCCACGGAGATGAAGCCTTGAACTGATGTAAACCTACTTATTTTTATACTCTACTGCAGCTGCTCTGTTGGGTTGTGTCTGTCTTGAAGAAGAGGACACTTATGTACAGAAATTATTTTCATAAGAAGAAACGTGACCTGTATTTTAGACTGAACTGTGTTTTATTTAAACTCACGTTGATGTTTGAATAAAAGTCATTTATTTTAAGTCCGGCTTATGTGTCATTTTCCTACCGTTCTTTGTGTGTTGGATGAATATAATCAGGGAAAACACCCTGGTGCCATTATATAAGATCTGCTTTATCTCCTGTGTGGATCTTGAAGTGATTTCAGGCAGGTCTTTTCTTGATTTTAATAACAAAAAGACTTTTATATTCCTTAGAGAATAATGGTTGTACAATATCACCGAATAATGTCGTTTTAAAAACTGGCATCCTTATGAGGTCATTGTTTGTTTCCGATTGTACAGCTTTGTATTCAATAAAGGCCCTTCTCAACCCCCACCACCCCCCTTTTTTCTAAGTTAAATCGGCCGTTTAAATATTTTGGAAAGCCAACTGTGTCTGTCTCTCTTCACAGCTCAGTCAGTCCGACCAAAATATGGATTATGGTGTCAAACCCTTTGGTATTCTAATAAAATGGGAAATGAACCCGTATCAATGCTTTAGAGCCTGTCAGGGAATCTGTGCGTAAGACAGAGACATTTTCCGCTTGTCACTTCCAACAACCCGATTTCAACAAGCAATCAGACCTTTAACTTTCTTCCACGAGGTTCAGGAGTTCAACTTTTTGCCTGGACTGGACTCAGACTGCGCCTGTTTGATGTTAATATTCCACCTGTCTCCATTTATTCCCGAGGCCTTGTCACGCAAAACGGCTTTTTCCCGTGTGTCAGTATGAACCCTCTTAATAGGATTTATTTTTTGTTTTCTTTGTGGTTATTGTTGTTTGTTTTGTTTTTGTACTGGGAACCACTCTGGGTGTGGGTAGTTGAGAGAGTTGTGCGCAACGTAGCGTGCCTCATTTGTGCTAGAAACCCAGGGGATACGACAGAAAGCAGGCAGAGGAAATGTTCAAATGATTTAACACCCCCGCACTTATTTTCAAACAATATGGATGCGCATGGAATCAAAGCCTGTAAATAAAAGGAAACACCTCTTAATTGGTTGATGATTGAATTAGCCCAGGCCTCTGTGGTCTGGAATAAAAGAAAAATTAATTGACAAGACTTTTGTGCGCCTTGTTTGAACACAATAGAAGCTGGCAATGCAGGAGATCCCCTCCTGGGCTCAAATGAAAAATATTTTCATCTGAAGATCTGGGAACAAATGATCTCTCTCAGGCCACATTTTGCCCTGTTGTCTGCGGAGCAGGGTTACAGATGGGACAAAGAGGATGTTTATCATACAGGAGCTGAGATCCTCATCATGTGTAGTGAATAGAGTAGAAAGCAAGTTCAGAGGCCTTTCTAGTTTTTATTACTATCATTTCTTCATCCTTCTTTCCAATTTGTAACTTTTTACACTGTGAAATTGTCTGGAGAGTTTAATTCAGTATTATGTTTATAAGATTATTAAAACGAGCTCGTGGAACGCAACTAATTTTATTTTCTTACTGTGCTGTATAATTTTAAGGTGTACGTGCACTGTATTTGAGTACGTTACACTTTGAAGAAAATATAAATATAAATATATTAATATACCCTGCACTATAGAAAGTTATTCAGATTTGTCCTGCTATTACCAGCTGCAGCATTAGCAATACTTCCACATCCATGCACCAATAATTCTACTTATAGACTTAAGTAAAGTTAAAAAGCAGGACTTATACTTGTACTTCTGCACTATGGTTTCACTACTTTTACCTAAGTAACCATCAGGGAGCAACACTAAATTTGCATGCAAGCAAACAACAGAGTACATCCACTCTGAGCCCTCTCAGTTCTCAGAAATGTAATGCTCCAGTGCCCTGTGCCTGAAGGGCACATTTACCTGGCCCACATGAATATCAGTCAGGCCACCGTGTTGTCTGTGCTACCTGCTTGAGGGCCCCTGCCTCCAGGGCTGGAGACCCAAGCCAAGTAGAATACCTCGGCACAAGTGTGGCACCAGTCCCCACACATGCTTTGTGGGCTGAACCCGTAATGATGGGTTTCAGCCTCCAAGGGTCATCCCTCCAAAGGCGAGGCTGGCTCATAATTGAAGGAGACTGTTTCAGAACTGGATTATTTTAATCTTCTTTCTCTTTACAGGACTAGATACACAAGCAAGTCATCTGTTGCCAACTATGGAGGGCAGGGATTTGTACTTCCTTCATCTGCAGTGAGTTTCACTTGCAGAGAAAAAAAATCTAAGTGCCACAGAGAGATTACATA
This sequence comes from Monopterus albus, assembly GCF_001952655.1. NCBI lineage: Eukaryota > Metazoa > Chordata > Actinopteri > Synbranchiformes > Synbranchidae > Monopterus > Monopterus albus. The sequence continues at coordinate 3,969,840 of NW_018127949.1, forward strand.
AACAAATACACAAACGGGGCTGCTGTTCTGAATAGATAGAGATTTAATTTCAGTTATCACAGCAAAAAGCAACAGAACTGGAACAATATGATGAACAATTATCTGCTGCTTGGGACCTCGAGGCTTGTCTGCGTTAGCCAGTGAGTGACGTGATTCGAGGGCTGAATTACTGCTGGATAAAGCTGCATTCAGCAAAATTTAAAACTTAACTCTAGTTAAGTTAGTGTAGAGCAAGATCTCAACTGATTAAAAAGCAAATGGAACAAAACTTGCAACCTGTTCTCACTCCAAAACCTGCTTTTTTTGGCATATGCATGTGCAATTTGCTTCTGAGGACATGAACAAGTGAGTGAGTTTAAGATGTGCTTTCTGTGACAATGTGTTGTTGGAAAACATTCAGGATTTCAAATTAAAAGATGTGTCCAGAGCCTAATATTTCACCACAGCCCATCTAACTCCACCTTAGACAAATCCAGGGTTAATATGAAAAGGGAGACTGTGTGTCTGACCCCAGTGCAGAACATGATAGCTTGGCCATAGGGGGCCTCACTAAGGTCTGGGTCTACCCTGAAATTTCACATCTGTTTGTAGTGCTCAGTAGGCATTATGGGATAATTTCTTATATTACAGCTCTATCTCTTGAGGAGGTTAAATATTTAAGTGAACAATATGATGACAGCTTCTGGAGAAGCCACTATATAGCTGTAGGGAGGAGGGGCACCACTCTTCACTGTACTTTAAAAGGATCGTGTGTGCAAATGATAGCTGAGGAGAATGTCTATCAATTGGCATGACCCGATTCGGTTTCATCATTCCCCGTCCGAGGCACATAAAAGTCTAACGTATGGGCCGCTAACGGCATGGGATCCCTGCTCTGGACAAGCGGCCATATGGATTATTTTATACAGAACAAGAGCCGTCTCAGTCCAAACTGCTCGGTTGTTGAGTGCATGTGAAAGATGTGGACTCCTCATGCTTCACCACTTGTCATACTCTACACTTTTTTCTTTCTTCTTCTTCTTCTTTACTGTAATTTGACTTTAAAAAATCGGATTTGTAAATATTATTTTTGTTACTAGTGAATGTTAAGATATCTAAGAACATTAGCTTTTATAAACCATATTAAACACGTTTCCCACCAAGTGATTGGTTGTTTTTGTTGCATATAGAGTATGATTTTCTTTAATGGTATTAAATCTGATTGTCACTGAATTTTAGCACAGGACTTGAAATTATTGGTGGGCACAGGAAGGGCAGCTGCCACAGACCCTGCGAGGCTTTCAGCAGAGGAACCTGCCTAAAGAGTCAAGAAGATCCAAGGATTAACGGACTATAACGAGTCCCAGTAAATCCATAGCCGAGGCCTGTCTTCACATCGGTCTGTCTGGAAAACCTATCCCCAAAACAATGTAATTTATCCCCCTCTCACTCTATCGCTGAAATATATTTTGACAAAGTCTTTGTTCTCACATTAGGGGGACTGTAGGCAGATCATCCGTTATCCATGACCTTTATCATAATAAACCATGGCAGTGGTTTTACGCACTGCTGGGAAGCCAGAAAAGAAAGTTCACATCAACTAGCCCGGTGTTTGTAACAAGTTATGGTTCATTCTCTTATTTGAAACCAACGCTCTATGATTAAAAATATGAAATGTTTTTTTTTAAGTTGAGAAAACAGTGTTTTAAATTCTATATCACAGTGGACTATTTTTTTCTAACTATTTTCTTCTCAGAACAGTGAAAGGCTTATTCATGAGATCCTCAATAAATCATCAACATGAAATTCCAAACTTTGACCTCTGAGAACAATATCCAGGGCTCATGGAACATCAATTTCTGTGTGCAGTGCAGCAGAACAAATATCTGACTAACAGCCAATATGTAATCATTTTAGTTTGGTTCAGGGACCCCTTTAAGTCTTGCACATGATAATGGTGCATTTGACCTATCGACGCACACTAAATACTCACCACTTACCACTGCGGCAATTAAATGTTTGAGACATGCTGTAAAAAAAAACTACTTTAATTTAATTGAATTCTATATTTTAAAATATAAGCGACTGAACCAAACAGTATAAAACATTTCTGGGAAAACAGCATGTTTTGCTGCTGAGTCCTTGTGGTGATCCCACCCGGTTTGCAACACATACATGCTGTCATTACCTGCTCTTCACAGACAGGAAGTGGTGACAGATGACAAAGGAAATCGCTACCCAGAGGGAATCCGTTTTATTTGCTGGAGTCTGGGCCCTTGGTGGCAAGACGGAAGTGAGGAGATCATTCAGTACTCAGGGGATCCTCAAAATAGCTCTCTCTGTACCACTTGTCAGTCATTGTCTGTAGTTCTGAAGGAAGCTATCTCTCAGTTACACTGGATGAAGTTCCTGTTGTCTAAAGATACATCCCATCTGGAGCACTCCTGCACTTTAAGGCACATCTCAGTGCTCATCATTTGGAAATGCTGTGTTCTGCAGCATAGATGTTGCAGAAGCAAGCAGGAATTGGTTTTATGTGTTCATGTTGTTTCACCCGCTTCCATGTGGCATTATTCAGTTTCAGTCCTGAGTACCGGTGGTGCTCCAGATTTGAGGAATTCATTAAGTGCCCCGCCCCCAAAACAACACTGCCCTGGTCCTAAATGAGACCCCCTACCCCCTACCTCCTGCCTTTATTGTGAAGGATGCATACCAATAGAGAGACAGACTGAGTTTCAGAGACCTCTGGGGCCCTTCTCGACTGAACTCATCACACAGAGTCAAATAATGGGCCTGATCGACATTTAACTGAGTTTAACCTTTGTAAACCGCATCTATGGCTGAATGCTCTAAATGATATGCTTTCCAAAGGCCCCCTCCAAATGCTCCATTTGTGATCCCAGTCTGCACTACAGTGCTTCTGAGGTGGATGCTACCATCTTAAAGAGGAGGAAAGGCAGCACTTTTAAACTGCTTTAATCAATAAGTAGTACCATAGTACTACTACTACTACTAATAATAATAATAATAAGCTGATTGCTCAGTTAAATATGTAATTATACCACAGTCAGCTATTAATATTATTACTATTCATGCCATTCTTTTTTTTTATCATCTAGAATAATCACCATGCTAACATTTCCAAACCGTACAGAAACACACTAGGCATTGTTTCACCTTTTTAATGCTATTTTTGTGTTGTTTTGTTCTTGTAGAACATGAGGACTACAGTGGGAACAGAGTCACCGCACACTTAAAAATCAGCCTGGCTTATGGCCAGCAGCCCAGGAAAAAGAAAAGAAAATGTTTATTTGCCAGACAAACATCAATGCAAAGTAAGTGTCATGTGTTGACTTTGGTATTGGAGTCTATCAACCACAAACAGTTTGTGTGTCAACTGTAAACACAAGACGTGCACCCTGTCCAGGGAAACAGGCTTCCAGGCTCACTGCTGCCACAGTTCCATTCACTCTGCTGTTCTTACTCACTCTGCGTTTCGTGATAAAAACAAACGTGTCCTGTGTTGGTGTAACTCATTTAAAAGTCACTTCCCCTTTGTCATGTGATGGCATTCCAGTGCTGTGACATAATCCAGGATGCACATGTACAGTACAAGTGCGCCCATGCATGTTTCTATGCATGTGGCTGACAGCACTGCTGAGAGGTCGACAGCATTCACAGCAGCGTGTTGACATGCCCCCACTTGACAAAGAGCCCCTTTTTATTTGCCCTGAGGGAAAATAGGTTTTTACAAGCTTCAGATAATCTGAGCTACACAAAGGCATAATTAAAACAGAAAGGAAAGGGTTGTATTTAGCCCGTGAAATAAAGATGGGGCACTGATTAACAGTACATCTACTCAAGTAAATGAGGTATTTGTACTTTTGATCCTTCACGCCTGTAAACCTTGGAGAGATAATGTTGTATCTGTGTTGGTTCACTAAAATATAAGAAAACTCATTGTTGTGTGCAGATGTTTTTTTTTATATCTCTGTGTCCATCAGCCATTTTCTGTAGCAAACAGGTTTTGATGTAAAGAGCTTTGTTTATCCATCTCATTTCATCTCATCTCAGCATGATGCAGCGTTTAAGCCCTTGTCACTACGGCAAGAAAGCGGTGAACATCGTCTGTATAAAGGTTTATGGAGGCATAATCAAGTTTTCTTTCTGTGTCATAAAACCAAAGGCTGTTGTGCTCTTCTCTATAAAACCTTTCTATACTGATCCACTCTGTGAGTTTAAATGGGCCATTAAAAGAATTGTTGAGAGACACACTTTTTTTATTTACCTTAAAGTGCCAGGGACCAGCTCACTGACAGGGACATCAAGATTGATGCGACACCATCTTAATTAGGTGGGTCAGGCCTCAGCCCGTTAGCTTTGTGCAGCTGTCAGTGCCCCTCCCTATATAAATTGTGTAATTATCCCTTTCATTACACTCAGCTTTCAAGCTACCTGATAGAATTCCAAGGAAGGTGTCGCTATCTTTTATCATTATGCTAATGGAGCTTGTGACCAGTGTTAAATCACAATTGTGCTGGGGGTGGTGGTGAACAGTAGCTAAGGCAGTCTGCCAGTCTAGCAGACGACCCCAGTCAGATACCTGTCTGCAGGGTGATGGGCCACGACCTGTCCACAGGCTCATAGGAGGGGAGAGCCGCCTTGGGACAGGTCCTGGAGGGCCATGACTGCTCAGACACCTCCTCAGGAGACAGTTGAGTTAGACATTAAAGATATTCACAAATGAGCAGACAGAAGATGCTTTGTTTGGGTCTATTGCAGGACTCCTCATGTGTTTGGACATGCGTGGTTGAATCTTGTAATTCCCTTGTTTGTCTTATACCTGAATGAGTAAGCTTTGCAGTTACCTTCCAACAGTGCCCACGTTGGACCCTATGGACACTGTAGAGAGAATTTGATGAAGGGGATCAGGCCATTTATCCAATAAATATAATGAGGATGAATCAGAGAGGTGTGCTGTTTTTAATGGCATGTAATGTTATGAGCGCTGACAGCATAATAGCTCCAGCTCTATTGACTTTGCTCATTACGCATCGGGAGGGGCCTTGTCCAGCCACTATGTTTAACCACGGCAGGGGCAATCATCTTAGGCCTATATTACTGGGCAGCCTTTAATGGAGAGCACAACCACCAGGCATTTAGGTTTAATGAAAAAGAGCCACCTGCTAAAGTGCACAGACAGACCTGAGAGACTGGCAACTCTTTAAAATGAATCACACCACCCATGGACACAATAGATCCAATAGTAAAATGTGCTTTTAACTATAGATGCATGAAAGCCTCACGTGTACATCCAACGCTTTTATTTTTAGCCACGGAAATTAGGTTGCTTATTTATTTTTGAAATAAGAGAGTTTGAAATAGGTCATGGTGTTTCATGTAGGAGATGTCTGGGAGATAGTAGTGTCAGTGTAACAGCATGAAGCCGCTGGCTCTGGTGTGAACAGACTGATCAGGTGTACGGTGTTGTTTCTGACTAAGTGCCAAGTTCATGCCAGAGCCGCGGAAGCTGTCAGAGTTTCTGTAAGACAGAAAAAAAGCTTGCTCTCACAGACAATGCATCCTTCATTAGACGACTCTTCCAAAGTCTGTATCCTATTACCCAGCATTTTCCAGCAAAGCTCTATCTACTCACTGATTCTAAAGTGAAAGGCTGTTTAATAATCTGGTTATGAGGAACTAAATGCCTGATGTAAGTGTAAAAAAGGATAAACTGAGGGTTTGGCACCTGCTTGACAATCTTTGTGCATGATTTATTCATGTTTCCTAAAACCTTTGCTCAGATGTACAGTGCCTGTAAAAACTTTGAACACTTTCCAGTTGGGTTCAGTGGGAAAGTGTGTCCACTGGTAGTCTACATCGACTTGTTAAGATTAAAACGTCTTGCTGTCTTTCAGGTTCTTCTTGTGTCACTTTTGTGGGAGGGAAGCGCACCTGCAGGTCAGATCGGACCCTTATTTATAGTCAACAGCACTGCAGATCCACATGTGGGATGGATTGAAATAGTCATCACCTTCAAAACATTAGGGGAGCTATTTAGTCCCAGAGCCTTTTGCTTATCTCGGTTGTCTTTCAAGGATTATGAACATACTGTACTGTATGTCCACATTCTTTTCTCTGTGATTAGCACTGATTCTGTGATGGAAAACAATAGAAAGAAACACCTTTTAAATCACTTCACTTTATCGCTGTGCTCACTGAAAATAGTAAGCTCCTTTACATTTTGTCCAGTGAGTGTCCATGCCGCTTACATGCACTATACAAATGGAATTTTGGCGTTTTGAACTACAAAGTGATGATATCGAATGTCTTGTTTTTACAGGCTGAAGTAATGTTTGCCATGTTACTTTAGTAATGATTCAATGATCCAAATATTTCATGTTGATTCTTTCTTTTTTTCTGCAAACAGGCTAATCAATACATCATTCCACCTCTGATCATTAGCATAGGTAAGATTCTGTCAATGTATATTTCACTTTCAAGCTTTTATCAACCCTATTCGTTGATTTTATCAGCAGTGGAGTTTGCATACTGTAGATGAAGTTTTTTACAAGCTGAACTGAGGTCGTCTTGCTTTTACAGTGCAGATGTCTTTATGAAGTCCTAATTAGTACATATCACGATAATTAAAGATTTTGCTGAAAAAAGAGGATACACCATAAAGACATAGGTTAAGCTCCACTGATCTTACTGTATGTACAGCAGCATAAGCCACTGGGTGTTTGTTTTGTCTCTGTTGGTCCATTGCACTCACAGACAAGCTCTTGTTTTCCACTGTGTCCTGATGCAGACTCGGGCTTTGTCATACATGATGGCCGGCTCTTTGAGGTCGTGCCAGCTCCTGAACACTCTGAGCTGATTATTTTGACATTAAGTAAAACTCATGTCTCAGCAGGTCGTACTCAAGCACAGAAAAGCATTGAAACCTGTTTGTGTCATACACTTAAAGGATTAGAAAGCATTTAAAAAGTAGAAGGAAATATATTTGGAATCACCTACGGAATAGTTTTACTGCTCAAGTTATACAGACACTGAACAAAAAATGTATTTATGAAGTAAAGTCAGCTGCTTTGCTAAAATAGAGCGAAGCAAGTAGTCCCACAATCCAGGTTTAGGCACTGTTCCAGGAGCTGGCAGGGGTTGAATGTATGGAAGAGTGTGTGTTACCCATATGATATTTAAGCCATCTGACAGAATGCACATTTATGCTCCCATATTTTATAGTGTCTGTCGCAGTCATTTTAAATCCCCTCACCTGTATCTCACATTTAAGTCTTCATATATAGGCATGTCTGAGTCTAAACTGCGAAATGGGTGCTGGGATAAATCACCGCAGACATCTCTACCTCGATGGTTCCCATACAGCTCCGATTTTATTGAGTCTTAGGATCATCTGTCCTGATATGGTTTAGGTATGATGACAGAGGTTTTTGATTTCTGGTTGGAAGAGAAGAGAGGGAATGGGGGCCTCTGCTGGGCAGGTTGTGTCACTGAGTACTTCTGCTCAAACACTGTACAAATAATAGATTAAAAGAGTGAAATGTTCATTTGTTTAACTTCTTTTCACTGTCTTAAATATTATTTTTAGTGCTTTAAGTGCCACAACTGAAATGTTATTCAATTCCATTGTACTAAAAACCTCTTTGAGGGATATGCCAGATTTATTTATTTATTTGCAATTTAGGTGAATGAGCCCTTTAAAAGTACAACCGGATTCTCATAAATAGATTGTTTCTGAGTGAGAGAACCTGAAGTGTCAGTCATGTTCTCCAGTTTCAGCTCTCTGAGTGACAGAGGGGAAATGGACATCACTTAGGGATCCTCAGGGGAAGAAATTCCTCCAAGACTTAGTGTCTTTCCACTGTTCCTCACAAATGAGTTCCCAAACCGTTTCCATTAAGAGACTTGGAACAGGCTTTCTATCAGCTTCGCAAAATGTCTAAGCAGCCAAAGGGCAGGGTTTTGTTGGACAAACCTCTGAAGCTGTAATCCATAGTGTTAAAAGCAGAGTGGCTGACCTTTGGTTTGAACTGTTTATCTCCCTCACTGTGACTTAAAATGTATCTAAATTTTGACCTCTGCTGGGGCTTTGAGTCAGATTTTCACAGATCATCCAGGTTCGTTATAAATCAGAGCAGATATGAGTGACACATCTCAAATGTTTACATGCGGCCCCTATTCTTCTGTGTAGGAAGTGAGAGGCTGGTTGGCGGCACACTGTTTCCCCCCATGCTCTCTCAGAGGTTGTGTTACTGCATCCATACATCACCTTGACATGGGTGCACTCATTGAAACGGCCCGGCTAGACCCTGTCTCAGGATGATGACATATTTGCCATTCCACTCGGTGAGGCGTGCGAACATTTTATCACTCTCTTATCGCTGCCTCAGATCCAGCAACTCAAACCTACACCTGCTCAGTTTATTCAAATAATAAACTATATGAACATTTTCTGTTATGTCTTATTGTGACTGACAGATGATCTAATTAGTGGAGGGACTCCAACATTTAGGCTTCGATATTGATACTCCCCTGACCTTTCCTGGGAGTCCCCTTTGGCACAGCTTCCCCTGCTCGTCCTGGGGGTAATGGAGAAAGGAAGAATTTGGAGGGAGGAAGTGGGTTTCCTCCAGGCAGATTGCTGGATGGAGAGGCTGAGAGATGGACAGATGACAATGGCAGGGAGGCCGGGGCCTGAGTGTCGCCTCAGGGAGACCTACACCCTACGATGTGTCTGCTCCGGCCGCTACGCTAAGTGCACTGAGCAGAAGCCTTCACAGCAGATTTGGCAAGGTGATCCCTTCACCTACCCCCCATCCATCTCCTCCCAGCCGCTCCCTCACTTCACCCCTCTCTCCTCTTCCTCCCTTCGCTGACACCCAACCAGGAGGTGATGAGTTGACACAGAGGGTGAAGACAGCTCTGGGAGCGTTATCTGCACCATTACCGCCTGTGTATCTTATTTTCTGATGCTGTATTTTTTTAGGAAACAGCAGAATTGAAAATCTTTTTGTTTTTTCATATCTATGTGTGTGCAACTGATTTTTGATTGTTACTGTAGTGGTATTTTTGCACTTTTGGCCATAATTTCTATCTGTAGTATTGTCACAAATTATTTGCTGAAATCAGGGAGCAGGCGATGTCACAAAGAAGAAGTCTGGCAATCTCAGGTTTTACACAAACCCCCACTTTAGCCAAATCTATTTGGAAGAGAAATCAAAGGTGATCTGTCAAACGGTTACCTGGACCCTCTGCTACAGTGCAAGCAGTCGTCAGTGAGGGATCATTACCAACATTTTGGACTCACTCACCTCTGGTTTTACCACCAAATCAAGCGGTTGAGTAGTGGGATCTGATCTAAACTGGCTTGTGTTTTTCACCCCATTGTACTTACTTACTTGTAGTAATTTCACCGTTTTCCCAAATCTCAGCAATTATTTTAGTTAGTGCAGTTTTACAATAGCCCATAGATATAATGGCCAAACCTACAAGAATGAAATCCAAATTTAATAAATCCCAATTATCCTTTAATGGAAGCAGGTCATGCTTGTGTTGAGCTAGGGGTCATGTGGTTATACAGGCTGACAAATTGTTTCATACACATGCAAATAGGCCTGAAGCACTTCTGATCCCTGCAGCAGACATTGTGTCTCCACGTCTGCGTTGAATGACACTGAACATTGCCTCCTGTAGAGAGGCTGCATTGTTTCTTATGCAGGGTTTAGAAAGTTGATATCAAATTCTGCTCTTTTCAAAGAACCTCTGTTTTATTAGAAAGACAGGTGAGTGCAGCTCTTAAGGCTTTGCATCGCAGGATGAAATGGTGCAGCGACACAGCTCAGGGGAGAGGTGGGGAATGTGATGATGAATGGAGTAGAGCTGTAGAAGTATTGAATTGCAGCAACATTCCTGAAGGTAAACTTCAGGTATTGAGATGTTGTGGTAATTTGTAGAGTCTTGTATCATGGTTCTAATCTCTCCTTTTTATATTCATCACTCAGAGCGTTAGCGTTGAGGTGAATGACTAAGTTATACTCTTTATGACAACAGCCCAGAGGTTTGTTCTGTGGTCAGTGTCATACATTTCAGGTGGGTGTGAGAATGATTGACAGCCTTATGACAGAGCTTTGCAAATCCTTTAATCCGTTCATAAAGCTCAACAGGGGGCACTTGATGCACTTTATTCTAGCACCTCTTCCCATCTGGCTTCTGTATAACACACTCAGAGCCTTGACAGGAGCTGGTCACTTGCAGAGACATGACATGTCATCATGGAAATTCACACAGTATGTAGTATTATTTATAAAATATAGATGAATGAACGAGGCACTCCAACTTACACATTAACACAGTTTATTATATTTATCTTAAATATAAATTCTGGCTCAGCCTACCTAAAATCTTTGCCCAGAAATGTGTTGTTTTTTTGTTTTGTTTTTTTTTGTTCCGAATAAGCGTAAAGAAATACTGTACAAGGTGGACTAACATTTTTATGTGCTGTCTATGGGTGCTGGAATCTCTGTAGTTTTATGGCCATATGGATTTTAGAACAGCTTGTCTGTGACTGAGTGTCTCAGTTACAGTCAAGTGTATGTGATCTATGGACTTGTGTCCCGCTTCAGTGACAGTCTGAGCTCCTCCTTCACACAAGAGCCTTTCATCTCATGAAGACATAGATGACCCTTGAAGCCACTAAGAGATGTAAAATAAATTGATATATGCAGGTTCGTACTCAAGCGGAGAGTGTGACCTTATGTTGTTGTTATTTTGTAATAAAACAAGATATTTAATTCTCATATTCTAGCTCCGACTTCTAACACTAAGCACACTCAAAGATTGGTCCTCCATTTATCAGGTTACAATACTTTTAACTGCAACTGAGATTTGTTATATTCAGTTAATTCAGTTATTGAATGCTGCCATCTGGTGCAAAACTGGAGTACTTAGACTCTGGAGAGCTCTCACTCCTGTGAGAAACAAATTTTCATATGGTGCTGATGCTTTTGTGTTGCAGGAGATTCAGACTACAATGTGAATGGAAATGTGTTTGCAATTGTACTTTTTAAAAATTACTGTAGGTTGGGGTGTTTTGATAATAAATAGAAAAAATATGTGGCTTATTATCAATTACATCAAATCAGTTAAAGGTTTAAAAACAGGACCTGTAGGCAGGTATACTGGCGCTCAAGCACCCAACACAACTCAGAGCTGTAGACACACTAACTGAATAGGGTTTAAACAGTCGGGCAGCTTTAGATGTCCTTCAGTAGTCCATCCTCCTATGATCTGCTGAATTGAATAGTTATCTCTTTTTATCTTTTCAACTTTATTTTTGTTAATTTTCTTTTATGAACCATCTGTAACATATAGACAGTTGAATTAACATACAACAGAAAAATCAATTAATTTCTCTCCAGTGTAGTTTTTTTTTTTTTCCCTGCCCTCTGAGATGTTAACTGTTTCTTTCGCCGTTCGGGTCAAATGGTGCCAATTCGGTGGAGCTGTGTCAGTAGGTTAACTGTGTGTCCCTACATGTTGCACCCACTGATATCTATCACAGCTGCCAATCAGGGACGCATTAATCAACAGCGGTGTCAAGCGGCATGGAGCAGAGAAAGTGTCTGGCCCTCCCTCGATCCATCTCTCCAGCAGGAAGCCATCATCTGGCATTGTAAGTTTTTTTTTTTTTTTTAAATTGCACAGTCAAATGAGTCAGTATAATGCACAGATTGATTAGTTCAGTTTGTCTCCATCATGAGTTGTAAAACCAGCCTATCGGTGTTTTTCTCTATTTCTCTGTCTCCCTGTCCCATCCAGGTAAAGTGGAGAATTGGCTTCAGGTGATTTGGAGAAGATCTTATCTTCTGTTAGCAGAGGAATGACACCATAATGGAGCAGCAGGGGTGCAATTACCTTTTAGCCCTCCACCCCTTCATCCTCCTCCTCTCCTTCCCTCTGCCTTCACCTCAGCCTGCACTGACAAATTAAGATTAATGACAGAGATTAGTAAAGAACCTGCTTACCTTCCAATATCGCACAGTCAGGTTGAGTGTGAGAGCGGTGAGTACAGCTCATCACTTCTTAGGGTTCGGTTTATGCTCTTGTAATACCTGTTCTGTGTAAATCTTCCCTATCTGTTATTGAAGTAAAATTCAAAATTTAAATTAAAATCCAAAGTGAACTGTCGCTCTGACTTCACTGACTTAGAAAACAGACAAAGCAGAGTATTAAATATAAAGAAGCAAATGCATTATTTAAAGATAAAAATTTCAAGAAAGGACGTTTAACTTTTTTTCCCTGTATGTTTCCCATTTCTCAGCTAATTTTGAAAATCCAATAAAATACAATAGACAGTATAAAGAAGGAGTATTTAAAATATACACAGCCATTTACAACAGTAGGTGACAGACACTGTAGAGGAGTAAGCACGAGGTGTGTAATGAGTAAAATGTGTTATGTACTTTACTGCAGTTGTTGCTATTTGTGACGTAAATGTTCATTCCTCCAGGAAAGTTCAACTGGCACACATCTTCAGAACACAGCTATCTCACAAAGGTCACTTACCTTATGATGACTTAAAAAAATTAAAGGCCTTGAGGCATAATTGAAGTTTTCAGATTGATAGACTCAAGTATTGTTTCTGATGGGATTATAGTGGACACACACTATGTGTACACAGAGGGTTCTTTTTAGGTGTTCGGTGCTTGTAAAAGTGTTAAAACTAGTCATGTAGACCCCCTCGCTACATGTGTGCACCATCCATACCCAATTGTCAATGTGAAATTAACTCCCAAAGGTAGAGGGACACCAGAACCCCCCCCCAACATTCAGGTTGGGTCAGGGGGGGTCGGGGCAGAGCCAATCTTAGCCGCCAATCAGGTGAAGGCGGGGTACACCGGGCTAACACATAGACAAACAACCACACACACGCACATGCACTCCTATGGGCAATTTAGAGACACCAATCAACCTAAGCTGCATGTCTTTGGACTGTGGGAGGAAGCCGGAGTACCCGGAGAGAACCCACGCAAGCACGGGGAGAACATGCAAACTCCACACAGAAAGGTCCCAGGTGGGGCCCGAACCCGGAACCTTCTCGCTGTGAGGCAACGGTGCTAACCACTGCGCCCCCCCAACATGCTATGCCCCATCTGAGTGGACTCTACATGACTGAATGTGTACCCCCCTGCCCTGCAGCTGGAGGTGTCTGTTTCACAGGCCTCTGTAATGCGGGACCTGGGAGGATAAGGTTTCACAGGTACAAAAGTTTCCACTTTAATCCCATCACACAAAGTGAGAGGTCAGGGCTCAGGGCTTGTGCATAATCCCAGGTTTATCTGTCCAGGTCAGCCAAGAGACAGAGAGCATGCAGAGTGGAAGCGATTACCACCCCCCCTCTGATTTTATTCAATCAGTGTTTGCACAGCAAATGGTGAGAAGGATATCTCAATAGCAATTCAGCTATTCCACACCTCAGTGCACGCAGGAGAGGTTCACTCATAGATACAGTTCTCCTCTGGCAGCTGTTGCTGCAGGTTGATGTTATTAATCAACATCAATTTTCTCTAAAATAAATGTATTCTTGTTTATAAAGAGCCCTTTGTTTCTTATAATGGCGAAATGTAAAGAAACATATATAAAGTATGTGCCAGTTGACTGGAAATAATTAGTTTAGAAATCAAGCCAAGGGAAGTTTTAGTTTTTTGTTCTTGCATATCTTTTAATTTAGTGGCCTCTATAAGAGGTCAGACTGAGACAATGATGAATTTCAAAGGATGAAAAATAAAAATAAGAAGATCTCTAGCTGCTGACTGTGGCGTGTTGTAATGAGCTAATCAATTTCACCGCAGGTGGTTTGTGCTGAAACAAGCTTTGACGTGGCCTCCTCTGGAGAATACCACCTGCCCTGGCTTCACACTGTGCCCTGGTCAGAGGTTCAGACTTATGGTACATCAAGCTAAAATGAAGTTTAAAATATTATACACATGCCTGTTATATTTCAGTGCCCTTTTTATAGACTGGACAACAGAAATGTATTGGACTAATGAATGCAACCTAATTCTTAATGAGCAAAAAGGTGACTTCACATGAAACTTTTACTTTGCTTTTGCTTCACTGTAGACAACGAGCTTTCTCAGAAATGTACCACACATTCACGCCGACAACCACAAAGCATACTGTTGCATCCTTCCACAGGTCCCTTGAAGTGTGAGACTTGAAGGAAGAGTGGTTCTTTTGAAGGCAGGTAGAAGGCGTTGCGGGGCTGAGAGGTGCTGGAAAGGGCATGTCCAAACAGACTTTAGGCCCTGAGTGATGGGGCACGGGAAATGGTAACAGGACACCTCACCCCTGCTCCCATGTCAACACAGTCATGTGAATCACTGCTGTGAGAGTGTCTGAAGATCCAGGAGACAATAGGCGCCAACTCTCTGCAAGATCTAACTCAGTTTCCACAGAATCAGCAAGCTTTGTTTCGATTGCCATATTTGTCAGCATTGTGAGGTTGGTTTTCTTCTGAAAAACCTTTGAAATAGATTAGATTGAAGGTAGGCTGAGATTAAATAACCCATGTGGCCTATTGTACGTTAGTGATTCAGGATGTCCCTCTGTAGAGTAAACCAAATAATAAAACCAAATACAAAATTAGATGAAACTGATGAGCAAATAGTTGAAATAGCAGAAGCTGCAACTAACATTCATGATGTTTTGCATGAAATGTTACAGATAAAAGGTTGAAAGAGACGGCTAACAGCAGATAACCAGCAGAAACAGAAAATGTAATGGATGAAGGTTTGAAGTAGCTGAAGGTGAATACAGAGTTGAAATATTCAGCTTCTGCCACATGTACAAATACAAACTTGACCAAACTTAAACACTGACAGTTCAACTATATCCAAACATTTCTGAAACAATATTCACTTTAATACAATTTGTTAAGAATATGACTGAAAAAGAAGCAAAGAGCCTTTTACTCCTGATAACTATAGGTGTTGACTTCGTGTCATCTCAGAGACAGAGGGCAGCAGAGATCAATGTTCAGTGATTGTTTTAGTTAATCTGGAACTTTAAATGGCAAACATACAGAAAAAGGTTGTCTTTAAATCCATCCAAGACAAACTTCATCTCAACTGTTTGTTTACATTCACTCATTTTATGCAAACTATTGTTTCAGACACAAATGCAAAAAATGCCATTGGGTTTATAATTAGCTGTTGATTCCTGAGACATCAGTGTTAAGATTTAAAGATACATTTTATTTTACTATGAAAACTAAAACTAACTTTATCATATTATTAAACCAGAAAATATTGAATTGTTCATACACAAAATAAATAGATTTTTAAACAAGTCAAAATTATCTAAGATTTTCTATATATAACAGAATCTGAGATGATAAAACTGCTCTTCTAAATGAGATGACATTAAAAACATGGTATTGTGATCTTTTATCAAACCATGTCAGTGCTAAATGCAGAAAAAATTCATCCCTACTCCTACATCAATTTTTTAGTCTCTGTCTGTAATGTTCTATTACAATATGTTACTCCAGAAAGACCTGATGAGCAACTTATCTGTGCCACTGAAAGCTGACTCCATTGCCACTAATACATCATTATCTCCTTGGGTGCATCCTCAGTAGGTCTCTCCTGTTCTCTCCTGTGCGTGTAGGCCGCGTGGTCATACACGTAGATTAAGGCAATGGCGCAGAGAGACAGCACCATGTAAGGGATGACCAGGTAGTATCCTACAAGCATCTCTGAAGCTTGGTCCTTTAGGTCCATCGCAATATTCCCTGAGAAGTTCTTTATCAGATCCTCTGCCACGATGGTCACATTGACATTCACCACAAATATGATAAGGACCACAACTGACAAGCATGCTGCAAGAGAAAGTACAGCATGGTCACAGATGAAAGACCGGGACAGAATTGTACCACAAGCTCTGCTTCAACTGGGTGTGCAACATAGTACAAAATACAGTGGTGTGAAAAAGTGTTTGCCCCCTTACTGATTTCTTATCTTTTTGCATGTTTGTCACACTGTAATGTTTCAGGTCGTCAAACAAATTTATATATTAGTCAAAGATAACACAAGTAAACACATCATGCAGTTTTTAAATGAAGGTTTTTATTATTAAGGGAAAACAAAATCCAAAACTACAAAGCCCTGTGTGAACAAGTGTTTGCCCCCCTGTCAAAACACTGGTTTATCGCACCTGAGTTCAATTTCTCTAGCCACACCCAGGCCTGATTACTGCCACACCTGTTCGCAATCAAGAAATCACTTAAATAGGACCTGCCTGACAAAGTGAAGTAGACCAAAAGATCCTCAAAAGCTAGACATCATGCCGAGATCCAAAGAAATTCAAAACCAAATGAGAAAGAGAATAATTGAGCTCTATCAGTTTGGAAAAGGTTATAAAGCCATTTCTAAAGCTTTGGGACTGCAGCGAACCACAGTGAGAGCCATTATCCACAAATGGCGAAAACATGGAACAGTGGAGAACCTTCCCAGGAGTGGCCGGCCGACCAAAATTACCCCAAGAGCGCAGCGACAACTCATCCAAGAGGTCACAAAAGACCCCACAACAACATCCAAAGAACTGCAGGCCTCACTTGCCTCAGTTAAGGTGAGTGTTCATGACTCCACCATAAGAAAGAGACTGGGCAAAAATGGTTTGCATGGCAGAGTTCCAAGACGAAAACCACTGCTGAGCAAAAAGAACATAAAGGCTCGTCTCAGTTTTGCCAGAAAACATCTTGATGATCCCCAAGACTTTTGAGATAATACTCTGTGGACAGATGAGACAAAAGTTGAACTTTTTGGAAGGTGTGTGTCCCATTATGTGTGGCGTAAAAGTAACGCCGCCTTTCAGAAAAAGAACATCATACCAACAGTAAAATATGGTGGTGGTAGTGTGATGGTCTGGGGCTGTTTTGCTGCTTCCGGCCCTGGAAGACTTGCTGTGATAAATGGAACCCTGAATTCTGCTGTGTACCAAAATATCCTGAAGGAGAA
The DNA here is from genome assembly GCF_001952655.1 of Monopterus albus. Classification (NCBI taxonomy): domain Eukaryota; kingdom Metazoa; phylum Chordata; class Actinopteri; order Synbranchiformes; family Synbranchidae; genus Monopterus; species Monopterus albus. The sequence goes on from NW_018127949.1 coordinate 3,986,858, forward strand.
TGTCCGGCCATCTGTTTGTGGCCTCAAGCTGAAGCGAACTTGGGTTCTGCAGCAGGACAATGATCCAAAGCACACCAGCAAGTCCACTTCTGAATGGCTGAAGAAAAACAAAATGAAGACTTTGGAGTGGCCTAGTCAAAGTCCTGACCTGAATCCAATTGAGATGCTGTGGCATGACCTTAAAAAGGCGGTTCATGCCCGAAAACCCTCCAATGTGGCTGACTTACAACCATTCTGCCAAGATGAGTGGGCCAAAATTCCTCCACAGCGCTGTAAAAGACTCATGGCAAGTTATCGAAAACGCTTGATTGCAGTTGTTGCTGCTAAGGGTGGCCCAACCAGTTCTTAGGTTTAGGGGGCAAACACTTGTTCACACCGGGCTCTATAGTTTTGGATTTTGTTTTCCCTTAATAATAAAAACCTTCATTTAAAAACTGCATGATGTGTTTACTTGTGTTATCTTTGACTAATATATAAATTTGTTTGACGATCTGAAACATTACAGTGTGACAAACATGCAAAAAGATAAGAAATCAGTAAGGGGGCAAACACTTTTTCACACCACTGTATGCTGATTTATTTCTGGGTATTCCACTTGTGTTATTCCCAGATGTTACGTGCTATAATATTTGTTTCACTTACCACTGAGTGAGCTGCAGGTGTAGATGCCAATAGGCCCCATGTAGGTTTGATAAGGGTTACTCACACTGTTGTACAGGCAGATGAGGATGCTGACGGCAGAAAACAACAGACACAGGGCCAACAGGCACACAACCAGCCCGTGCAGGACTACTGAGGAACCGCCTATTTTTTTCAACATAGGAATCACTACACACCCACACACACACAGGAGAATATTATGGTTACATTATTTAGCAGAGCTTACATGCATTATGTTATATTACAGGCTGCTGAAGAGGCCTCAACTTTGAGAATCAAATCGAATGGTGTCAGTAGTGGTAATGTGCACTAATGGTGTACTGTAGGTACACAATAATGATGTCTTGTTCGCCACAAAAAACATTATTTCTTCATTTAACTAGCCCCGCAGATAGGTTTGGTTGTGTTTGCCCTTGTTATTAGATATCCAACAATATCACCAAAAGTAATAGCATCTATCCACAAACAGCTGTTCTGTGGATCTGCGGATTATTACAGTAACAGAGACGTTGGCCCTGGAAAGACATGCTGCTATTGAATTATTTAAATGTAATTTTACAGTGCTGCTGTTTGAAAACAGGAAATCTCAGACATGGATATCGCAAAACAGTTCCATTCTACAAGTTTGTAAATGAGGAAGTGTGTTGTATTCTGGGTGAGCTGGCCATTTGAGAGTCATGGAAATTTACCTTGAAAAGCATCTGTGTTATCAAATGTAGGGCAAGAGAATCTCTTCAGAACGCCATCAAAAAGCTTTAAAGTGATTACAGCAGTTCCATTAAAGATACCAAGTTCTTTTCTTGCGCACTTCATTGTTGTTGTAGCCCACTCTGTTGACATGCCATACCCCAGCACGCCAACAGATATAGCAGTAACCAGCGCACTGGACAGGAAATATAGACTTTTCTTAGTGGAAGGCATTTTTGCTGTATTCCAGTGGTAAATCTAAATCCCGGTGTCTGTTCCTTAATGCTCCGATGAAGCCTCAGAAGCCGATTAGGACCCTCTAATCCTCTGAAGATTCTGTGTATGAGTTATCTTCCTGGGTGGAGTGAATATGGACTAGAAGTCATAAAATCTTTCGATTATGACTGTGACCTTTGGTTTGAAAGGAAAAGACAGGGCTGGTTGTCATGGTAGGGACACCAGCTTTCCCCAACAGTTTAAACATGAGAAGAAAGTCATTTGAACAAAAGCAACTTCAGAGAATGTAAAAGATTTTATATTTTTAAGAAACTTTGAATAACTCTAGTTACTGTTGATCGGTGTCTACACATAGGCCTGGATTCAAAGTTCTTGAAACTGTAGAGTCATAAAACATCATGCAGATTAATTATTTACCTGTGCCATTATGGGAAGAACATTGGCACTGTGCTATCAGTGAAGCGCCAAAGCAAAGACAGGGGTCAGTATCATTTCACGGAAAATATGAGAATGTATTTATGATTAGGGTGTGACGTTCTAATACAAAGATTTCCTCTTCACACTTCAGGGATTAATACAAATACAGTAATATCATAAATAAACAAGGACATTACAGAGGAAACCTTTACCACCAATCCTGTTTAAATTGATTGTATCTGATTTTTTTTTTAAATCCTAATTTCAGCAGCAGGCTTGTATTTAGCTCTCTCAAACATTTTTAATGCTTTACAGTGCAGAGGTAAGAAACCGGGGCCATCTTAACTTAATGAACTCTTTCTCTTTTGGTCAACACTGCATCTCTCTCAGAGTTCAGCAGAACATGGTGTAATCTCTGTTTTATATAGTTTCATTATGCCAACATACAGTTTCGACATTGTAATTGTTGTTTTATATTACTTTGATAGAGGTAATAAATAAGCTTTGTGGGCTTTTTTCTCCCGACATTTTAAAATTATTTAGGGTGATTTCATTCCACAGCTCATACGTAGAATGTTATTATAACTGGGACCAAATCAAGCCCAAACTATAAAACCCAAACCATTTCCAAAGTGACTTGAGGACAAGCAGGAGAAGGGCAGGTGTCCTGTGGAGGCGCACATGTTGTAATGAGGTTTGCGTCCAGAGCGTGGCTCCCTTTCTTCGCGCAGCGCACGGAGCAGCCGTGTGGCCGCTGTCATCCAGCTCTGTTGTGTTGGAGTAAACACAAACTCCTCCTTCCCGCTGACAGGCGACAACGCTGAAACGCCGCCTCGTCTTTTCCAAGACAGTCTGCGCTCAGGACTAAACGCTTAAGCCGTCAAGGTGAGTAGTGGGATTACTCCGTTTTAATGAGCTGCCTTTTGCATGTTGACAATTATTTAGCGAGTGGAAAACGTCAATTTTTCAGTGGCATATAGGCGACGTCGTGTTACCTGTGTGTTACGCAGCGGCGCGCGGGTGATTGTGAGCCGTCCGTTCAGGTGTGCGTTCAGCGTTGGCGTGGCGGGGATTCCTCGTTAAAGGCAACATGTTTGTCTTTGGCTCAAATGTTGCTCTGCGTTGGACAACCTGCACTTCATCAGTGCGGGTTAATGGAGCAAGTGTTTGTTTCTGTGCTCGTATGTCTTTTAGGCCTTTGTTTCCCCTCGCTTATCTGTTCTGTTGGGCTTTTGCATGACAATAAAGATTAGGCTTCTTTCTATTTGTTGTGTAGCTGATCGTCTATGAGGGCTGAGCCGGTTTCAACACGTCGGTGAATAGAGGATATTGGTAGGCTACTTCAGATATCAGGATGTGCTAAGACATGTTACAGTAGGAGGACGCTGCTCCGGGGCGTTGAGTCCTCTAGATATGTAATTGGCTAAGCAACTTGGTGTTGGATTCAGAAATATGTGTAATTTTGTTGTGGTTTGTAATGAAATAATCACTGGCCATGACATTAATCCCCATAAGGATGGTGTCTCCTCAGGGCAGCCAGAGGTCAGGGTCACCAATAGATCAGGGTCCCTGGAGCAGATTGTCTGTAGCAGGGTGCTGCGTAAAGGGAAGGGGAGATGAATGACTGTCCCAAGTCTGACATTTGTCTAATCAGACCATGGAAATGCAAAGTTACATGAAGCAAGAGGCCGTGAAATTGTGCTCCACCGATCATTAAAGAGAGAACAGACAGTAAAGCCTATACTCCTGAAAAGACTAATTTAGATGTAATTCTGAGACAAAGTGCATTAATAGTCCCACAGTGAAAGTAATTCTGCATACCTTTTTGTCACGGTTTCCTTTTTGTGTCTTAGCCCTTGCAGGACCTGTGTTCACAGATTCTGGTGCTTCGCTGTGCTGTCACGGTACTTTGGGCCATATACAGTAACATGGCAACATGACTGGATAGGTTCATTAATGTCAGAGAGAGGTTGCTTAATTACATTAGACTGACCAAGGCTCCTTCTAGAATGAACAAATGGGGGGAAAAAGAAAGCATTTTATTGTAGAAATCTTGTTGTGCCACTCATGGAAATAAGAAATAGCCTTCATCTCACCCTGACTACAGTCTGGTGTCACGTCCAGTTGTTTTTAAACAGTGATTCTGCTCCTTTATGCTGTATACACCTGACTTCTTAGCAGTTTAATACTCAGGCCAGTCATGTCAAATGGGCCAAGTGAGCCATGCTCAGCTGTCTTTTCTTGGGCCCCAGCCCAACCTCTTTAAACGCAGAGCTTTTATTGACCACAGACTTTAGACAATCAGCTGTCAACTGCACATCTTAAAAACGAGTTCAAAAAAGTGTATTCCTTCATTTTCTGACACACAGTTGGCTTCATTTGTAACAGTCTTCTAATATCATATTCACAGAGCAGCCACATCAGATACCTTTCTTCACCTTGGTTTTAGTGTCTTGAACAGTTTTGTTTCTTACATAGCCGTTCTTTATGTCTTTTATAATTTAATCTACACTGCATAGTCCTAAGAAGAATGGGAGTTGCTTTGGCAGATGTAACGATGCAGGATGCAGTGAAAACAAATGGTCAGTACTTGCCAAGACAAATGAGACAGTTTAAGAACGAAAGAAGAAGTAACATTCTGCTGCTGAGGGCTGTCGGCAGATTGATCTGGGTTCTCCATGTTTGAACCCAGTGCAATTCTGTTCTCTGAAGCTGATTTTGTACATGTGGAAAAAAGAAACCTGCACGGCTGTACATTCAGTCTCTGCCCTAATCAAAATGATCCAAGCCAATAGTTTGTAAACTGGCCCTCTTATGCTCTGCTTCTCCTTTATTGTGAAGTCTTAAGTGACAACCTTAACCTGTACAGTATTTATCATGTGCATTGATATACAGTATGTAACTAGGAGATTTGGGTTATTAAAGGGAAAAAGGTGAGAAGGTCGGTTGTTTGCAGTCTAACCCTCTTACACTGTGCAAATACTTTATGGATTTATAATGGAAGTAGCTATATTCAGCCTACATTTAACTAACACACTGCCAAAATGCTCTTTTCTAGAGTGTTTTGGAGCTATTTTTAGGTTGGCATATTGGAACTCTTGTGAAGTACAAGTTATCTGTATGTGGGTCTGCTGCGTGATGTGAGCAGATGTGGTGATTAATCAAATCCACAGTGGGGTGAAGAGGAACGACTTGCGCATTCCTGGAGTTTCTAACAGCTCGCTGGGTACAAGGCTCAAAGTGCCAGCCCCCGAGTTAATCTCTGCTGTCCGCCCACCCTCTGTTTATCCAGCACCTCTCTCGGCATCTTGGAAACGCTCCGACTCTGACTTTGAGCTGCCTCAGTGAGACTACATGCAGTAAGTGCTGCTCTCTCCCTGAGGCTGCAGTCACATTAACTACATTGTGCTTGAAGGTGCGCTTTTTCCTGAAATACAGGAGGCGCATAATGAACTAATGGATATAAAGACAATTAAAGATGAGCCTGGTCAGATATTTTCTGCAAGAAATGGTTCTAGCCAGCATCAAAGAAGGCCCCTGAATTACGCATGAAAACTGTAAAAGCAACGTCTACCTCTTGATACAGTGTTTGTTTTGTGCTTTCTTTAGTGGAAGCTTGCTGGAGCACATTAGGCTGTAGTATGTTGTAACCATAGGCTTGTTTGTGCTTGCTGCTAGTTCTCTAGAATGCACTGGCATCATGCTGATAAAACATATTATAATTCATTTGGCATGAGGAGATAAATTTAACCTTTATTTAACCAGGCAGTTGGATTATAAACTCAAAGTAATGATCAGGGAAGGGGCTACAGCTTGTATTGGATGTGACATACAGTAGTATTTACCAAAAAAAAGCATAAAATATGATTAAAAGCAGTGCTAGAACAGCAAAACCAGGGAAAGCATGAACAACAGGTGGGGACTTCTGTAGCGTCTGGAGAGCCCCACAGCTTCCCACAGAGGTGAGACCTCAGTGACATAATGAGGGTGTGTCTCCATCAAAGCAGGGCTGATTAAACACATGGCTGTGCAAACTGCTGCCTGCAGCCGCCCTGCACCATGTGATCTGTGTTACACTCGAGGTTGGCATTAATGCTTCCATGGAGGGAAAGTGAGACACTGCTGTGGCTAGTGACTGATATATGTACAAGCCTGAAGCTGTGCAGATCTTTGTGTGTGTTGACTCAGCTGTACTTATAAGGCAGTTTTGTCACTGTACTGTAGCATAGAAACTACTGGACAGAGATCAAGGTTCTTCCTCTTTTAGATGTGTCACCTGCCCGCTATATATACAAGGAACTTACATCCTGGTTTGAGTTAACAGTAAGGCACAGCACATGAGACTTGACAAAGATTCATTTGATGACAAAAATTGTCTATCATTCCAAAATAATGTTACAACCCTTAAAACCTTCAAGTAGAACCTGCTTATTTTAGGGCTGTGTATTGGCAAGAATCTGGCAATATGTACATATCTCAATACAGGAGTTACAGTTTGATATATTGCAATACTGTAAACAAGGTGATTATATTGCCACTGTTTTAAAAATCTAACTATAGAAGTAACATGCTACCATATGTATAAAAACTCCTGTAAAAAAGTTTAGTTCTTATGCAGAACAAGGATCTGCATTTGTCACAGTCACTAACATGCAACAACATAGCACTATGTGACACGGGAACTAATTATAAATACAAACTCTGTTTTTGAGAATCGGTACAGTATCGCAAAATGTAATACTGTGATACTCAAGTGCATCGATATGTTCTTACACCCCTACTCTGTTCTGATATTTGTTATACTGACAGGACTCACCAAGAGCTGCAACAACTAGCTGATTAGAAATAAAACCTGCAGCTATTTTGATAATAGATTAATCATTTAAGCAAAAATGTCAAACATTTGGCGACTCTAGGTTCTCAAAAGTGCGAATCCCTCCTCCAGTTTCTCTGTTGTATTTCTGTTTGTTGCTACATAAAGTAATCACATTACAAGTACAAGCTGCTAGGAGACATGTTTTGGGAGACTGAGCTGATGACCTTGCTGTTATTTTATCGGTTCTTTATGAGGGGAAAAACCTTTAAGAGCTATATGCTTTGCCCATGTTTCAGTTTGCAGAGATATCAAGGAGATTGTCAAAGCTTGTTTGTTATATTCGCACACTTCTGTACTTGCCATCAGCTTCGGGTGGGGGTGGTTTGTTGACAGATGTGATTTAGACATAAAAACTTGTACTGAATTTAGCTATGAATTTGTTTTCTTAGACTAAAATATGGCAACCTGCTCAGGGAAAGTAGGGTGGAGACCAGAAGAGATGATGATTGCACTATGTGGCCTGAATTAACTGAAGTGAAAGTAAACATCTCCAGCTTCGGCTTAAAATGTGTTTCAGCCCACTTTATTTTATTTGAATGAAAGATAAGGAAAAGCAAATATTAGTTTTTCTGTGAGGGAAAACAAAGCAAACCAGAGACCAGGACCTTGGTTATTATTGCTGTGACAACCAGGAAAATAGATCCAGCTGTTGTGGATTTGAAGGCTGTTTGATGTTAGTGCGAGTATCTGCTGTCATTTTATAAGCACATAAAATATCACACCCACACATGCCTACACATCTCCATGTTTATGATAAAGTACTGTATAATGTCTCTAGAGTGTGAAACTGAGGCTTGTCTCTGCACATGTTCAGGGAATTACTGTAATTTCTTAAAAAGGCTTTTATTTTGTTGTTTAATATGCCTCAGAAATAACATGGAATGTTAAAGATCTTGTTGGCACAGAACAAGGTAAAGTGGCGTCTGAGTGCAAAAGCATCAGGCTGATTCTGACATGGTGCTGGTGCATATAGAAAGAGGGATGACCTCTCATTTCTGCAGCACCATAAACTCTGAAGCCTGGTTGGAGATGCATCAAGGTGACAACCAGTCATGCTCTCAGTCTGTACGTCAGCACTTGTAATGATTTTTCTTTTGCATTGGCTCACTGGAACAATGTCAGGTCAATCAAGTCTGACATCAAATTGAGCTGGATTATAAAGTGTTTTGTTGGGTGTTTTTTAGTTTATAGGCTCTTTAAGCATTTGCGTGTTGACAGTGGTGCGGTGGGTAGAGCAGTTTTCTCTCAACTGGAAGGTTGAAGGTTTGAGTCTCGGTGCCTGCAGTCCACGTGTCGAAGTGTCCTTGGGCAAGACACTGAACTCCCCAAGTTGCCCGTGTTGGTGGTGTGCATGTACGCAGCGGCCCGGGGCCCTCGGCTCCAAACAAAATTTCGTTGCATGTGTCACAATGTTACAATGACAATAAAATAAAGCTTCTTCTTCTTACTATAGAGATGAGATGAAAGCTGGGTGTGAGAGAGTAAAGAGTGGGGATGTAACGATATTTGTAATTTTTCAATATTGGACTGTGACACTATCAGAAAATATGGTTATTTCACTAGTATAACTGCATTAAAGTCAATGAATTTGAAACTTATGTAGCGGTTGCTCCATCACTGACTTGTAGGCCTGTTGTGGGGCAGCATTTCAGTTTTCCCGTTTCAGCAAATGACAAGGGTGGAAAAGAAATTGAGAAATGCTGAACAGTGACAGTCTTGGATATGCCTCGTAGAAACAGACGGGACACAACTGTGCGCTACGTTTTAACGGAGATGGGCAAACAAACTGGATGCACAAATGCAAAGCCACCCGCTTAGTAACCACTCTTAATCTTTTTTTATTAAAAAAGTAGGCCACGGTGTTTGAGAAACTCCAAGTAAAGCACTAATCTCACCTTTACGTGACTTGTCCCAATGTATTTAGTCGTCGTCTTTATTTTAATAAGGAAGGAAAGCAGGTGCAGTAAAATCATGCAAAAATGTAGATTTGTCATTTAATAAACGTATTTTTTCTTCACCGTTTAATATCATGACAATATCACACCATGTGTTTTTGGTATCATTACATCCCTACTCTTTAACAGTTTGGGTCTAGATTATAGAAAGATGTGATGAAAGCTGAGTGTGAGAGAGACAAAAGAAAGAATGGTTTGGTTGTGCCACTGCAGAGGTTGTTGACATGGACGAGTACAGTGCCTAATGAATAATGGATGCATGCTAAAGCAGCCCATTTGCTATCTGTTCTTTCAAGGCTGTGACACAGGGAGTTGTTTGTGATCATCATATCAGTCCTTCAATATTTTCGCAGCGTTTTCCATGTGAAGGCACTGGAATGAGTCTAATAAACATTTTCACACATGTACAATAGCTGTGTTTGTTTTATTTGATCCTTATGTCAAACAAATGCAGAACAACGATTTTAACACCTGTTATTTGTTGGAAGTAAATTCTACTCTTATTCATTCAAAGTCTCATCTGCTCTAAAGTTCATTTTTAACTTCAGTATTCCTGAGACTTGTATTATGAGTGTGCTGATCGCATCACAAAGGCCCGCAGTGACAGCGAGGAGTGTTCACTCAGTGCCTGCGTTGTCGCTCTTTGTGTTGAGTTAAAAAGGATGTGGTGTGCTGTGCGAGGTGATATCTCTTTTATTAGAAGCACGTTTCTGATGCTTTGGGAACCCTCATAGTGTTTAGGGCAGTTTTGACTGTGATGAATGTGTGTCATTGAGTGCAGTTAGATGCAGTGGTTAGCCTACAGTCAGGGGTTAGCTGACATGGCCTGGATGCCAATGGGCATGTAGCACTCAGGAGAGTGCCATAACATGCTAATGTATGGGATGATCATTAGAGCTGTCCTGAATGATACAAAGGTTAAACGCAGCCTGGATGATGGAATATGTTAGAAATAAGATGAGGGGAAGAGCCTTGAGGATGCATCATCTTATTGAATTTCTGTCTTTTATTTTAATAGATACTGCTATTTCATGGTATTGCACAACTATTTGTCAAAAAAAGAGGATATGGTTCAGATAAAAACAAAATACAACCACAAACAGCTAGATCTACAGAAATGGAGGGATACACAGGAAAACTGCCTAATTTTTGTGTGATGTTTGTTAATCTGAGACTTTTTGTGTGTATTCTTGTTTTAGATTTAACAGTCTGACTTCTTCCTACTTCATTCAAGCATGTACTAGGTATAAGCAAATTGATATTGGATTAGCATTTGTTGGATATGTGTAAAATTATGTGTGTTGACATATCGACTGTCTTTACATGCTTGAAAGAATAAATCAAATCAAATCAAATCGAACTTGGCTTTCAATTGGAATGTTTTTATTTTATTATAGTAATGTACTTGTTCCCTCTTCCTTCCTTTTTTTTAATGCACAGTAATTTTTATAGTGTGTAGCTTGTGATGTTATCTGAGCAACATGTGCTAGTTCCTTGTATATCTGCCCACTCGACATCTGGGTCACCCCTTTTCACAGCACATTGTACAGTGAGACTGTTGTGTGTCAGATGACAAAGAGCAGGGATCACAGGCAGCCACAGAGAAACCCCAAGTGTTTTCTCTGGTGCTGTTAGACAACTGAAGCATGGAGGCAAATGAGGTTAGAGGCTAGGGTAATAATGATGTGGACTGATCACAGTGTTGCTTTTTTAGGCCCAGCCTAGTCAATGGGTGGCTCATCCACACAGCAAGCTGCTGATTGTTCACACCCTCATCCTCTGCACTTTCTCTGCATCTGGCGCTTAAACAAAAGACAAATGTACAACATGTATTTTTAGTGTCCCCCCTGTGGGGCTTTTCCATATGGTCTGTGTTTGCACACTGATTTTTATTCTGCTAGAAATTGACAGGTGTTTCAGAAAACAACTGCAGTGGATGGCCTCATTTGTGTATTGTGTTCTTTTTTTAAATGTATAAATCACCACTCAAAGAAGTGACATGCATTTGATTTACTGTTGCCTGGTTATGGTTTTATCAGTTGATTGGCATTGCTGCACAGAGTGACATTTTTGGGGATTGTAGGTCTGCATGCAGAATTTGTCTATAATTACAGTAGTTCCATGTTTCCTTAGTTACCTTTTGCAAGTGCAGTGTCTCTCCCTCCCTCTCCCTGTTTATGATTAAGCCTTTCATCAGAACTGGTGGGCAGCAGTGTGAGACACATGGCTGACACGAGAGACTGCAAAATACCCTCTGTTTGCTGCAGAGAGGGGCTCAGTGAAGAGACAGGAAGGGATTTGATCATCAGATCTCTCCTCCCTGGAGAGGGAGAATGCATTGCTCTCTGAACACACTAAGACACTCCCTGGTTTGCAGTCTTTTACAACTGTCTGGGATGAACTAGTGTAAGATGAATAGGCAGACAGTAGATGCTAAGACTTGCTGGCACTGTTAGAAGCACAGCATGCTGGGAATGTGGCTCTAAACAAGGACCTGTTTTGTATTGTTGTTATGTTTATTTGTTGTTGTTGAGGCTGTTGTGTCCTAGGCAGTATTTTAGGCCAAATCTGACACATGGACTCAGCACACTGAGACTTGGCTGAACTACAACAGAAAATACATAAAAGGCTGTGTGCTACTACCAGTTTATCGCTGTACTATCATATTCAGCAGCTGGGCCACAGCAGGGGGACTAGTTGGCCGCTTGGCCAGAGAGATGCCTTCAGTCTCATGGCAAAAACTAATTAGTGCAGACTAGCTGGAGTCCGTTTTCATCAAGTCCAGTTCAAGCTTACAGTGTTTCTCATGTGGCTGCACCAGCGAGCAGTTGGTCCTTCCTTCATAGTTGGTACTTTTGTCCTGAAAACAGTCAGAACTCCTGCTGCTCTACTTGATTGTTTTTATTAATCTGCTGGTGGTAGCTTGATATTACAAGCCTCCACCATGGCTGTCATTTTCCACAATCTCCAAAAACATGATAGGTGAAGCAGAGGGTTGTTTTTACAGCTCCACCACCCATGTTGTTACTATCATATCAGTGCTGAGTATGATATAAAATCCTTCATGCTCCAGGCCACATATTTCACCCTGCTTTCCTGTGTCTGTAATTGGTTATTGTCCAAAATACATTTTGGGGGTGGGGTGTAAGCTCAGGAGAGGAAATGAAAAGTAAGAGTGAGAGGAAATGGGGGTGGGTGTACAGTATATTTCAGCTGGTGCCAAAAAACATCCCCCCGTGATGAAAAGGAATTTTTAGCGCATCTTTCATGTGCATGTGCCCAATTAGATTTCCTCCATGTCCTGCTGGAGTGGTGGTAGTGGTAGGAGGACTGTTCTCTGAAAGCACATAGGGTCTACCAGTGATCATGTGGGATCCGTTTGGGTTCTAAACGAATGTGTTTGGGTGTGGTCTTTTTGGGGCAAAGCAATATGATACATCATGTTGGGTTCCTGGATGTTGTCTAACATTTTATAGCCTAAACACAAATAGTAAAGAGCTTGTAGTTGCACTCTTTCATTACAAATAGCACGGTGATATTTAAAGGGATTAAAAACACCATCATCTAATGATCAAGACAAACTGTTTTGCTTTGTTGAGAACTAATTTCTGCTCTTGCTGCCCCAGACATACCAGGAATTCTCTAAAGTGATCCAGTGCATTATAATATCCCACTTTTGGAAGTGTATTCTCCATTAATATGCAACTCAGCATTTTACTGTGTGTGCCCTCAGTACAATCCACTGTCATGAGTGTTTTGTCTGACACTCTGTAGGTTGACATCTTAGAACAAATATATTTGTCTTGGACAATGCTTTCCCTTCACGACACGACAGCGTGCAAAGGTGCTTGCTCTCTGTCCAAACTCATCTGTCACAAAACCTACTGAAATTTCTCAGAAATCAGTCAAAATAGTGCTTTGCATTGAAACAGCTGGTGTCCACTGCACTGTTGTTTCTTGCTGAATTCAGAGGCGGTAAATCAGATCATTTCCAAGTATTATTTTCTATTTTCATTCTAGTGCAGGGCTTTCAGTCATGTAGCTAATGGTGAATCAGATAGATGCACCTCGAACAGCCTATTTCCAATTAGGTTTAGGTCATGGCTCCGGACCAGTAGGCAGGCTGATCAGCAGTAGCACACTCTGCTTTTGACCTTTGGGTGTTCACCAGATTTGAAGTGATTTTCCGTCAGCACTCTCCACTGTTTGATGCCTTGCTAAGTGTCTCTCCTGAGTTCAAAAACAATGCAGAATTGGAATTTTGTTCAGTTTTAACTGTTTATTCACATAGGCTATACATATTAAGGTTTAGAACTAATCCAGAATGTACAAATATTGCAAACCTAAACAAACTTTATACAGCCTCAAAATACACATATAATATTTAATAGTTCTGTTCCTGATATGCAATTTCTGTTATATAAGTTAGATTGAGCTATACATAGTGTGGCCCATATACTGTATTTAATTTGTTGTTTACTCCAATGACAAGTAATGATCTCACTGTGGTGTGATTGTTAGCTTTGAAGTGACAAGTCAATAGGGGCACCTGTAACGCTTCCATTTGTGATGCTCAGGCTATGCCTTGTCAACAGAGCCGCATGTGATTATGTTAGGCATTAACCATGGTAATTGCTTTTAAATTTTCCCTCTAAATTGATTCCCTTTAATATGTTTGGAATTGAATTAGATTGAATTGTCTTGTAGAATCACTTTACGGAGGGGAGAATAATAGGTTGTGCTTGTTCACTTGCTCAAACCATCTGCATCAGTCATTGCTCTATAATAGGTAACAATGAAGAATGTAATTTCTGTATTACATTTGTCTGATCCATGCTGCAGCTGCAGTGGGTACTTTTCTCCTTAACAGCCTCTCTCTGAGTCGCATCAGCTGAGTGGCAGCAACTCTGATGTCATTTGTTTTTGTGGGGCAAGGACAGTCCACGCAGACCTATCTGTGTACCCTCTGTCTGTTTCTCCACCATCTCAGTCTTCTTATTTTCCTGTTCTCTCTTCTTGCTTATCTGCTCCTTTGACCTTTCTTTCGAAATTTTCCATTTCAAATAACAATAAAGCATTTTATTTTGAATGAAAGAGCCAAAACCAGATAAATGTTAATGCCTGAAATAAAACTGTTCCCTACAGATGTCAGGTTGAAGCCACAAGAAAGGAAAATAGGTAGTTTGTGTCCAAATAACGCAATACTGCAAATATTTATAAAACACTCCAATAAATTTCCTTAAAAATTAGCTGAGATAACGGCAGGTAGCATGTTGCAATCATGTTAGTCATGATGAAGCGTTTCATCTTAGCTACACTGATGCCAGTACAATAGTGTGATCTGCTTTCAACCTACAGTTGTTTCAGATGTCTTATTGTAACATCTTAGATTTGTTTTGTGAGAGGCTAATAAATTATGCATCAGAAACGCAACAGTGCTCACAAAGGCCACAGTGAACAGGCTGCCATCACATACTGTACATGAAGTCTAGACAGTTGGGTGCTACTCGTTAGTCAGATCTATCCTGCAAAAACATGTTGCCAATACTGAATGTAGTGTAATAAAACATCTTTAAAGGTTTTATCCTAGACACTATATTGCCATTTTAACTCATTTTAAAGCAGCTAACTACACTAACAGGTCAAGTGGAGTTGGTAAGGTCGTATTCTGACAAATCCAGTCTCATTTTGAGGGATCTCTGGTCTCTCTATGAGCTGCCAGTGCTGCCGCTTGTCTAATCACTCCTGACCCTATTAGAAATGAGTCCTCCTTTGTTACTGTGCAGTACTGTCAGTTCTGTGGGAACAAAAAGTGCCACTGTCTTTGCTGTGGCTGGGTTAGAAGTAATCTGTGGCTGTAACGCTGCACAGGGCTGTCATGTTGCTGGTTTAAATGTCCGTGGATTCACTTCAAGCAGTTTGTTCTGATGGCAAATGAGAATAGTCTTTTTTTGTATTTGATTTCCTTCTCTTCCTGAAAATATTCTTGCCTGAGACCAGTGTAAATGACAAACACAATAATTGCATGCCTGTGTCGAGCATGGTGAAGGGACACGGGGGTGTGTTTGCTCACTCATGCTCAACGCACAATCAGGGCAAATGACATGAATGGGGGAAAATGGTGATCCTCTACTGTGCGTGCTCTTTTTGCTCTTTGTTTGACACAAAGAGATGCAGAGATAGACAAGTAGATGTATGTGAAATCCATCACACAGCTGCCGGCTTGGCACAATGATCAGTACACCCCCACCCCCCGATTCCCCTCATCAAAACCCCTCCTACACCTTCTTATCTCTTTTCCTCAGAGCTCTGCAGATGGGTCTTTGTTTGTACAGTGCTCTTCACTTATCCACACCAGTAATCCCCATGTCAGGTAGCATGACTCGCTGACTACCCACTGTCCCCTCCTGCTGTCTATGGTAACTTATACCATGTTTTAATAAAGCATGACTAATGATTTAATCATTATCACACGTTTTTGTTTTGTTTCCGATGTCGGAGAACTTAAACAGAACGTCTTTAATTTGGTTGCGACTGATAAATAGTTGACGCATGCATTATAATTGTGTCACACCTGACCAGGGACCTTAGTTGTATGTCATACTACTTCCTCCTTTTACCCATGTCTTTCTGTCTGCATGTCTACAAAGGTATCCTGGCACACAGCCTCCAACCATGTTTGAGTACGTCACTATCCGTCGCTGCAATGAAACATTAGGCTGATGTTTCTGGATTTGTTAGGCTTTCAAAAAATTCATTTTTTGGGTGTGAAAAGGTGTGGCTTAGTGTGGAAGAAAGGCCCAAAGAGAGTGGAAAGAGATGTTTAACTTTTTATGATCTTGGTCATCTTGGTGAATAGCTATGTGGACGGCGAAAAGATGCAGGGTAACAGAATATGACTTAATCTGAGCACAGCGTTGCGAGTCTGATTTACAGGCATGTGTGAGAAGAGCAGTGATATTTCAGATGAACAGAGGCTAACAACAAATCACTGTTTATATCACCATGATGAAGTGTAATGTCATATACATGGTTCATTGGATGTACAATAATTGACAGTGGTGACTTTAAATGTTTGTTGCAGCAGAAAACATTAATTTCCCTAATAGAAAAAGCCAGTGTTACACAGTGGCTTATCGGTTGTCTATTTAATCATACTAACCAAGAAATGAAAGTACACTTCTAACGCTAAACTATAAATCATGTACACGACCAAATAAATAAATTTATGCCCTGGAAATATATTTGACTCAACAGTGTGTCCCAAGCTCATTTGTCAGTTTTATGGGTGGAATGTATCACAACAATATTAAAGTGAAACCTTTAAAAATGTAACAGTATCTTGAATCGGCAGTCTTGGGTTGTATAAGAAGAAAATCAAGGGTGTCGCAACATCGAGTGTGACTTGCCATCCATCAGTCTGCTGGCTGACTGGAGCAGCTGCTGTAGATGATGTGCTGAACGGCCAGTTTCCAGTAGCAGGTCTTCTCTCTCCAACTCTTTAAATCATAACACTTTGGGTTGCTGTAACACCTTCTAGGAAATAGATTCAAATAACACACTGTTTTCTGTATTTGTGTCTGTAATCTCAGCCCCTGAATAATATAGATTCCAAGGAGAAATCTGGTTTTGACAGACAGTAAATCTATGCACAGTGTGTCTGCAGTAAGAGAGAGGATTCCACCTTAACTTGGATTTTTAGAAATATCAAAACAGTGGTCAGTGCTGTGGCCAGTGCCCTCACAAATCTGATCCATTTGCCCTCAACGCTGCAGCCCTCTGTATGTTTCAGGTTACATGTGAGATGGTGTACTACAAAATATCTACAGAGTATTTATGTAGCTGCTTCCTGAAAGGAGGGTGGGGTCGGGGTGGGGGCGGGGGTGCGAGTTCCCCTCTCTCTGATGACTAGATTACAGTATTTACTTATGCGCACAGCCCTGCTTGTATCAGCTGAATTGATGTCTTTGAAGAGAAAGCTACGATAATGTTTGAGGGCGTTATTTCAGTCGTGACGGGTCGCTGCTCCTGAGTGCACTGGATGTTGCCCTGTAAATCATACATATCCTGTTGATGTTGATTTAAGTTTGCAGGGCATTCTTCCTATGAGCTTCTACTTCCTGTCCAAGGCGTGCATTCTGCAGGACAATATGGAGTTGTCCAGCTGTAGAAGGGAGCTCATAGTTCACTTGACTTTTCTGTAGCGACAAGTTTAATTTATAGATTATTACCACTGCCAAGGCAGAGGTAATGTTTTTACCGGCGTTTGTTTGCTGGCTCGTTCATAGCATAACTCAAAAAGTAATGAATGGATTTTGATTAACTTTTTTTGGAGAGGTAGGGTATGGCCCACGGAGCAATCCTTTAGATTTTGGTGGTGGTTGCGATTATTATCTGGATCCAGGAATTTTTTGAGTATTCGTCACCTTTGTGAGATGGGGCCAGTTCATTGTTTTCATTGTTTGTGACTGGCACAGAGCCCTGGAGGAGAGGGTTACCTCATGAGCTAATGACCTAATTTAGCCGTAGAGTAAGAGGCCAAACTTTATATTTTTTGCCCCAGTAGTAAAACTGAAAACTGGTCTAAATTGGCTGTGGTCTAGAATTTCTCAATGTTTATTACAGATCAAGTGATTTTAGAAAACTAATACTTGGATTATGGCTGTGGGACAAATCCACCATAAATGTTGTAGGCCATAGTTTGCACATATGCGGTTTTAGTATGTCATTTCCTTCTCTGATCTGGCTTAATATGCCCCACAAGTGAGCCAGCGTTGAGCAAACAATGACATCTGTGTTAGTGTAGTCAGACAGGAAGAGCTCTTTCCCCCTCCTGTGTCCCTTTT
>NW_018127949.1:4004555-4016669 GCF_001952655.1 Monopterus albus
GCCTGTCCCTTTGCACTCTGTCTCCTGCTACATCTCACAGTCTAGCTAATTTTATATCCCCAAGTTTCAATGTGAACCACAGCTCACACAGGATATGATCTAAACTGTTTCTCTTCCTTCTTTTGGACAGCATCTTCTGAGTCAGCATCATAACAAGGATATGAAATCGGTGTAGAGTTCCCCTGACCAGCAGCTGAGGTGCTCATGAGTACAAGAGGGACCGTAGGATTGAAGTTTAGTGGTTTATTTTTATTTTTTTTATTCATTTATTTTTTTTATAAAGCGTTCATGCAAGGGTGCAGTGGTACATCTCTTCTAGAGCATGCCTCTTAGCTGATGTATGTGTTAAACATCCAGTAGACAGCCTGACCTTTCTGGAGCAATGATCTGAAACAGATGAATATTGAACTGAAATTGAATTAACCATTTTCTTAACAAAGGGTATTGTTATGTGTTACCTCACAGACTGTGTTGTTTTTTGATTTCTTACTCCAGGTCAAACTTTTGGTAGTTCTCTGTGAAAGAAGTGGAAGATGTTCACGGTTCTCTCTCCAACGTGCGAAACAGCTCTGTTCTGCAGACAGACAAGGCATGTAGCCTTGGGCTGTAGCCAGATATACACACAGAGAGGCTGAGAAATCCACAGGGCTCTTTTCCCTTTGTGTGGGCGTGCATGTTTCTTACAGTACATGCCCATTAATGTCAGGTTCTGTGTGTGAGCTTGTGAGTATATTAGAGAATGGTTTGGAGTTAACAATGTGTGGAATGTTTCTCCCCTTTTGTCCTGGAATACTGCTGTTTCTCTGTCATGAATATTTACCAGGTGGGGTTCACGGGGTTTAAGCGTTGCAGGGAATCCTCGGCTGGGGACTTGTTTAATCCTAACCCTGTCCTGTTGGAGCTGCTCTCAGCCACTTGGGAGAGAGAGCTTTGGGAAAGGATGTGAGAGGAGGAAGGGGAGAGAGGCCCCAACACTGAGGGGATGCATACTGGACTGTGGGATGTATGGCTGAATAATGGCTGCTTTTACATGCTGCAGTTGTCATGAACTTAAGACTGTTAAGGATTGAAAACTGGTTTGATGAGCTGACCAAACTGAGCATATATTTATTGTTGTTGTTATAGCAAAATAGTTATAGTTTAATGCAAATTCCTAAGGCGGGCATGTGGGAGAATTAAATATAATGAAGTAATGGTGGACTCCCACAAAGTATTGCACAATTTTGACTAAAGAAACTACATTTGCTCATATACCTTCATCAGGCATTAAACAAAACAATAAATAAGGTAATACTGTATCCACAGAACGCAGCAGAAAAGGTTGAAATGTTAAACTGATGATAGTGGTATTAGAATAGGGATCACCAAAAAAGATCATTCTGAGGGGGACATGAATATTTAAGTTTCATAGCAAGCCATCGTATATTTGTCTAGACATTTCACTTAATTAAAACTACAGTATGTAGCTGAAGGTCGCAATAGCATGAAACTCCAAATCAACCCACTCTGTTCCGCCCAACGTTCCCCCTCCCTGCTCCGCTGTGCTCCACCACGCTCTGCTCAGCTCTTCAGATACAGTAAATGAGAGTGCAACAAAACTTACTGATCAGATGTGAAAGTCTCTGATTGGTTAGAGGTCAGTCCCACTCAAAACCTTTTGGAAGCTAATATCACTGCACTGCTGCCAGTGGTGATCAATGACTCTGGGTCACAGGAGGCTTCAACAGCATCTGTACACATTAAAACAAGTTTTGGAGCTTATTTCTATGGAGTTTGCATGTTCTCCCGTTGAAAGCACTCGTCTCCGGGTGCTCCTGCTTCCTCCCACAGTCCAAAGACATGCAGCTTAGGCTGACTGGTGACGGCTTATACCATCACTGTATTGGTTATGGATCTGACAGAACCACAGGTGAATATTAAATCAGGCTTCTTATTTATCTGCACACAAAAATAAATCACACTTTTGATGTAGTCTGTACCCTGTAGGACATTTTCTAGATATTTGCTTATAAATAACGGTGATTGTCAAGTTTAGAAGAGCTGCTATGTGATATTATGACTTTCACATCCTGCTTGCTTTGGCTAAGGGCTGCTCACTCAGACCCGGATGCCAAGATACACCGGTGTGTTTGGAAGCGAGACAGACAGGCGCAGGAGTCTGTGCTTACAAAATCCCACTCCTTCTTGCCGTCTGTCCCCTTGCTATGGAATATTCAGCACAAAATGCGTGGACAGCTCACCTGGGACACAGCTCTACTTGCATCTGATCATAAAGGCATAAAGTCTGTGCATTTGTTTCCTGTAGTACCATTAATTCTAATCTTTGCTGCTGCAGTTTTCATCTAGGTGCTGGTTTTGTCTCTTTCAGGTTTGGCTGTAAACACCATAAATCACAATGAGCCTTTCCACTTCTAGGACTGTATTTCTCCTTCTCAGATTTATTTACATGAATAATTATAAGAGGCCTGAAAAGTTTAAATCATCCAATAATTTCAAAAAGCAAGGCTTGAGCTAAATCTAAAAGCTATTTTGTGCTTGAGTATTGTATTTTCAATGCTCTCCTCTCCTGTTAAACATCTCAGCACCACTGAGATGTACAGTATCTTGTGACCCCACCCCACCCCACCCGGAGAGGTCCTGTGCCATTATTGGATTTGTTGTGTCTTTGGAAGTGACACACAGTTGCACGTCCGAGAAGACTTCTGTAAACAGTGCTGTGTGGACTGATGCTAGGGCCTGATAGTAACTCAGTGGGTGAAGTGACATCTCTCTCTCTCTTTCACTCAGGGAGTGTGTGTGTGTGTGTGTGTGACAACAGTTACTCTCCAAGCTTATCTTCATAAATGGGTTTGTGTCGGTGCGCTCAGAGATCTCAGTATGATGCTCTAATATGATTGACCCCTGACCCTGGAGAGGTGGATGAGTCACAGAGCCAATTGCGTCTGTGTGTGTATGCATATAGGTGTGTGAGGTGTCTATCTGTGTTTGAGTGGGCATTTGTCACCTTGGTACTGTGTATTTTCAGCTAGGCATTGGGATTTACCGGGGAAATAACGGCTGTATGACGGTTTTCATGAAACCATGTTTTAGTGTGCAGCTGTAAATCTCACACCTGTGGAAGATGAAGCACAGAGACCTAAAAACGACCGAGCCCAACATCGCTTCTATGAAGTTGCTGCATACACGTAATCAGACCTAGCATCTGGAAGTCATTTGTCATTTCTCTGTGCTGCCTCTTGTGTTACGTTGCTGTGGTAACTCTCTAGGTGTTTGCATTACGAATATGCAGAGAATTATCACCTCATGTTTCTAAAGCTAATTTAAATGCAGTGGTGTTTGTGCAGTTTAGTAGCAACAAACAGAGCACTGACTACAGATATTAGTCTCTGTCATGGATTAGCATGAACTGAATCATAAAAATACCAGAAACTCTAGTGCTTTCTTTTATCTTCCTCCGGTTTCTCTCTTTTTTTGCCTCTTGTCTCTATGCATTCATGGAGTCCTACCACTTCAGGATAAGCACAAATCAGTATACTGGTATTTCTCTTTTTTACTTTTATATGTTTTACTTTGCATATGAATGAAACCACTGCACATTTTAGTGGAATCAACTGAAATATTAGTAAATTATTTAACAAGCCGACTATATTTTAGTTTATCATTTATATAAAGGTTTGATCAGGAAATAGTTCCTATGTTTTCTTTCTTCTTTACTTACACCAGGCTGAGCACATTTTGGCTCAAATAGTCATTTTACAAGTCACATATGATCACCCATCTTTATATGGTGTTTATCACATGCATCGTGGTAATCAGAGTATGATTGTGAGGAAGTGATACACTGATAGTCACTAAGGCTGCATGTTCACCGCATATTGTAGTGTCTGCAGCAGTGCACCAGCAGCTTTCCCTCAAATAAGCTGTGAATTAAACCTGATAGCAAATGTGTTGTTGTATTTTAGAGAAGATAAGGAAGTGCATTTTCCTTCCCCTATAGAGCACAACCAGAGCAGGCCAAGTACTTTACCTTTCTTACCTTTTGTATTTTGTCCATGTGCATGTACAGAGACCCTTTTAAAAATGAGCCACACTTTGTTCTCCACACTCAGGAGAATAAACGATCTTGCACATAAAAATCTCATTCTGCATTCAGCAGCTTTCATGTGTTGCAGTATTTTCCAGTGATGATATTGAGCATAAAGTTCTGCATCTGATTGCATTACAAGAAGGTCCTTCTATTATTCAGTAGTTCGCTTCATCTGATTCCACACTGTCAGACCTGCTATTATTTATTTATGAACTTTGAAATGATATGTGGTTTGAAATACTTGCTCACTGTGCTTTCAAGGAACTTGGGTGTAAATTTAAAAATGTATTGTGCAGGTTTGAGAAAATGATCTCTCTCTTTTTTTTTTTTTTTTTTTAAAAGTCTCCATCTTTGGTCCACTCTATCCTGGCCTCTGAGCACAGCCTCTTTTGCTTGGGCTATTATTTGGCTTTCATGGAAATCCTCATGCATGGCACCTCATTATCCAGGATGTCACAGAGCAAATGTTGAGTGGCTCTTTGAGCATCAACTGGATAGGGGTGGAGATGGGGAGGGCTTTAGGATATGTGTTCATTCATTTATTGCTACAGCCTAGAAATAGAGAAACAGACAGAGAGAGAGAGAGAGAGAGAGAAGGGAACCTAGTTTGAACAAGTCTGCCATCATCTAATCTGCTCGCCATAGCAACCACTCAACATGCTTCCCTGCAGCTTTCAAGCTAAAACCTTGCATCTCCAGCATGTAGTTTTTCATTTTTGTTTTTGGAAACAGTTTCATAACTTCAAACTGTCCTGGGATCAAAATAAATATGTTGGTAACAAGACAGAAAGAGGCTTTATGTAAAATCTGGGTTTCAGTAGATTTAGAAATTAGAGAAACCACTTTTTTTTTTGTTGTTGTTGGTAAACGAGGTTAGCCTGGATACAAGTAGTGTCTGCTGGATTAGGAAGACTGATTAGCATCAGAGGCTCTCATTAGAGTACTCTTCTGACTCATTTAAAAGTCCTCTTCGCTATAGTTACATGTTGTGGCCATGTGTATATCACCCTTGGGCACTTTTTTAAAACTTTGTGCCATGGTCACAAAACTGTTCATATTCTGATTTCCGCTCCAAGCTAAATGCATCATCATGATTGAAGAACAACCCACAGAAGATGCACGCATATATGTGGTTTCACAATATTTTGGGTCTTCCTCATTACTTCGCAGGTTCCTCCTTTTGGGAAGCTGCTCTCTGTCTTAACTGCACACTTGCTACATACTGTTTCTGCTCAGGGCAGGAAACATCCTCCTCATCCAGCTTCTCCTCCTCTGTCTTTTTGTTTTTGCTGAGTTATTCCCTCTCTAACATGCTCTCTGTCCTTCTTGCTCTCTTTTTGAATTGAAGGTGGTGAGCAGCATCCCTCTAAGGCTTGCAGTGCTGCTTCACAAATTCTTGGTGAGCCGCTGCTGGAAGTGAAACACTGAGGCCAGTCACTCTCCTCCGCCCGGATCCAGGGAGCATCCATCCACACTGGGCTGTGGGAGCTGACCTTTCCCTCGCTACCTCCACCATCTGTCCAACCTCCCACTGAAGATGATGACAGCAATGTGACGAATGTACTAAGTCTTCACCATGTGACCTGCTATTATGGATCTAAGAATTGGCATACATTGAATCAACACTCATCAAGGTAATTCAGAACACTGTGGCCTGCATAGATAACGGTGCATGGATGTGTAGTAGCTTTTTATACACTTACACTTGCAATTAGTCTTATGGATCAATTTCAGTTCAGACACAAAACTCTCTTTCACTTGCACAGGGTTGATTTTGTCACAAGGTCCTGGCACATTTTGTGGACATTGTCACTTCCTTACTCTGGAGAGTCATGGCTCCAGTTTGTTGTGTTTGTTCTTAGTAGAAAGAAGCAAGAAACAAGAACTGAAACATGCTGGTGCTAAACAGCAGTGAGTAGAGAGGACTGCACAGTCGTGTACAACACTAAAAACGCCATTAACTTTACCGTGCATGCTCTAGCTAATTCAGAACAGTGCGTGTTGTTTTAAAATGTAAAATGGGATTGTTTGTATTTATGCTGGGTAGATGCAATTTGGTTGGATTTTATTATTGTGCCATATTTTTTGAGAAAGAATTAAATGCCGTCACTATTTTCTTGATAATTCAGTTCCCACTTTTGACATTATAGACATTCCCAGGTTTTTTTTTTTTTCTCTCATTTCTGTGGCCAGCCATATTAAGACTGCAGACCTACAGGTATCACTGTATGAGGTGTGTAGGGAGAACTAAAACAGACAGATCAAAGTAAATGCAGACCTAAAGCATCAATTGTGATTCATTTGCCTGTTATTACAACCCGTGTTTACAAGCTGTACAGCTGCAAAAGCCCCTTTCATACCCTTGCTTATGACATTTCCCCTTCATTGTTGTGCACTTCAAATATTTTAGTCCCCACCAGGCTGCTTAATGACCATGATAAAATAAGGACAAAGGGAACATGCAGTATTTGTAGATAGACCAATGAAAAACAAGGCCTGAAGTCTAAGATGGAAGGAAAGAGAAGGACGAGCAGAGTGTTTGTGTGGCTAAGTCTGTCCAGCTGTTTCTGTGCCTGCGTGTGTACGTATCTTATCCAGGGTTTTTTGTCAGGAGTGTGTGGCAGTCTTCTCCCGTTTCCTCTCTGGAGCAGAGCTGCACAGGAAGCTCACTGATTGGCTGGTTGCACAGGAAAAGAAAGAGCCACTATCAAACAGCAGATGGAGGACAGCATGTGCTTACACTGCAGAAACACACACACAGCCAGGAACACAAATTAAGCCCTACATACAGAAGGTACTATCTGCACATACACTTGCTTTTATTAGAGTGTGACCCAGATTGCACAATGCAAACGCCAGCTGTGGAGAATCTTAAGTTTTCATAGAGTTCTAGTGGAATGAGGACAATAGAGGACATTTCAAACAAACTTGTGGAATGTTTTTATAGTAGCAAGGACATTTCTTCTAGCTTGAAGGTTGTTTGGACCCCTCAGCTTTTTTTTTTCCAGCTCTCTCATTATAGTTTTTTTTTTTTTTTTTTTACCTGTAGAGCACTATAGCTCTTAAACCTTCAAGGTTTTATTCACCACTGAAAAACAAACCCATTGTGTTGGAGCAATGACAGGGTTTTGAAATAATGTAAGGCAGGAAAATTACTTTGAAATAATCATTTGTTAGGGGCAGAAACAGCCAGATATTGAATTTTCTTTCTCTACTTACCTCAGTGGTTTGGAGGTTAAGTGTGTTTGTTGTTGAGATTTAGAGATGCCTGGTGTGTGAGTCATTTACTTCTCATCGCCTGTCATTCCTTCACAAACTGTCAAAAGCTGTTAGTGAGGGTACAGGTCTCTCCCCCTGTGCAAGCCTGCGTCATCGCGCTTTTGTCAGCCACATGTGCTGCACTTCCCTTTTTCCAAGAGGGCAGCGAGTTCTCTAAGAGGCCTTCGACTAATCATTTGCTCTCCGTATGGTTTGTGTGTTTATGTGTCCTTTTGTATTCATGTAACAAGTCTGCTTAGGAGGGAGGACAATGAGGCTCACTATGGTGCCAAGGGCCTCGCTGAATGACCCGTATTCCTGTAGAAGTCAGGCCAAACAACAGGGTTACACAAGCTTAATCAACAAAGTACTCCTCATAATGTGCTCTGCAGGGGCTGTGATCCTGCGAAGGAGGATTATGAAAAATGTGTTACTCTAAGGTGGGCTTGGGGTAACATACAGTAATTACTGTGCTCCCAGTTCTAGCTTTTCTTCCAATCAGCAATCACAGCACCTTCTCTGTGAATCTGTGCTGTGAAATAGAAGTTGTCTCTGTTTTTTTACTTCTTTGTCAAACTCAAACCTGTTGTCACCGGGTGTGTGATAAGAAAGCATAAAGAGGCTGTTATTCTGGAAGATGAAGTGTGATAGCACAGTTTTGCTATGGCAACTGGAGCTGCACAGCAGTAAAATCTTGTTTTCCATGCAGACAGTCTGGGGACATGTCAAAAACCAGAAGATAGTCTCATATCCCTTTTAATAGACTCGTACAGGAGGGTTTTATAGTCTGCGTCTGCCCCGAGCAGGCAGGTCTGCTCTGTCTCTGCAGAACAGCAGAGGCAGGCTCCTCAGCCTCGCAGCGTGGGCCGTTAACTTATTCCTTCTTGTCCCGCATCTCCTCTCCTCCTCCTCCTCCCTCAGAATCAAATGGTTTTTGTTCTTCTACAGTGGTGCTTATCACTTGTTTCTCCGCTGCTGTCCTCCTCCCTCCTCCCCATCTTTCTCTCAAGGAATGAAAGGATATTTTATCAAATAGATCTTATCTGTCTTGTGCTGATCCTGAAGGAGTGTTGTCTGTCTCTCTCTCTGTCTGATAATCGGGGCTCTATAGCAGATCCCCATGTTTCTACTAGAGCCACGTCTGTTTAGCCCCTGCTTCATTGCTGATATTAAATAAAAATCAATGCCAGAAGAAAAGCTTTGTGTATTGTCATCATTGCAGGCACTGACACTGCAATTTATTTAAGTCATTTGAGTGGAGTGGGTTTCTTTGTCCCATGGGGTTTCTCAATTGCCTGTTATTTGAACACTTGAATAACATGACATAAAATGAGCCATACATTCTCAGGGGAGACAGTCTAGTGTATTGTAATGCTTTCTAAAATCAGGCTCCCAGATGGCATCAGACTCAGCTGCTATGATTCTGCATCAAACTACAGTTTAATCTTTTTTTATTGGGCCTAACATTTTCTCAAGAGACCCCTGACGAATATATGACCAGTTGAAGGGGCAATTATCCATACTGTGACCAGCATTTATTTGTTTACTGTTTCAGATTTGTTCTGATGTGTAAACTGAATTAGGCTGTTCCAGGGGCTTAAATCCAGAATGGCTGTGGTTTACACCCTGAATGGCTTAATTCTGTGTTTCTACCATTGCTGCCTACTAGCAAATAGACTCGAACAACTACATTCATCTAAACTCATATCCATAGAACGACAATTTTACAAATTAGGGTTCAGAAAATATTTTAGGAATTAAAGGGAATTCCAGTATTTGTTATTCCAGTATTTCCTTTTATTTAATTGTCTGTTATGCATGTCGCTGGTAACATTTCACTTCTCTACAGCTGAATTTTCCGTTTTGTCCATTTAAACTGTACAAGTTAAGCATAACCTCCAAAAAGGATCCTACAAGTGTATCCCTTGTGTATGTAAGTGTAAAAGTCATTTACCACCCTGTTACACTCTTCTTTCTCCTCATGGCTCTGTGGGATGAGCAGTAAATTTCCCATTAGTCACCATGCTGCTGTATACACACTCCCTTCCTCTTTAACTTTTCTCAGCATGTGTCTCACACTAATACCTGTTTATGGCTGGTAATTGCAGACTGTTGGGGAAAAATGAAAAGTGTCACAGTGGCGATTTTGTCATTTTCAGCCCAGCTGCTGCACATTACGGTGGCTATCGATGGCTCTGAGTCCAGGCCATAATTGCACTGGCTCTGAATAATTGAAAGAGGGGAGGAGGTAAATCCCTGAGGTGTCAGGGTGGGAGAAAGATGGATGCCCCTGTGTTCAGGGCTGTCAGGTTGGGAGGTGTAAGGAGCCAGGAGGACATGAGACCCTCACAGGGAGGTTGTTCTCCCCCAGACGCACACACATGTTGTGGATGATGGACCACTAGCTGAATGATTTCTGGCACGGCAGTCCCCAGACAGGCCTTGGCACATGTGTTTCTCATGGACGCCTGTAGCTTGTAGCATTTGTCGCTTTGTGGGCATGCGTGTGTCTCCATGTATTTCATGCCAGGAGGCCAGGCAGTGTATCTTTGCATGTCAGTTGTTTGCAGATTTGATGCAGAAGCTTATGTATGTTATGTGTTTGTGCAGGCGTGCAAATCTATGGATCAGAATTAATAAAAAAAACCTACTTGCTCCTTGGAAACAAACTGTGACTGTGTGTGTGTGTGTGTGTGTGTGTGTGTGTGTGTGAGAGAGAGACACAATCACACGAATGGACTAAATGACACTGAAACGGACAAGTGTTTGCTCGCTTGTGGTGTTTGCTAGTGCAGACTGGACTAAATATGCACTACTACTAATCGGTTTGCATGCATCACTTGAATGTGGCAGAAGCTTAAAAATGTTATAAACACAGAGTACACTATAATATTTCTGCTTTCGAATGTTAAAGTTATGGCTGGAATGTTTTTAAGAGTATTAACAATAATCACTTCTGTTCTAGCACTGTGTTATTTTTAACTAACGTCCAGCAGCTAAAAGCTCTTATTTCCAGTGAGGGCCACTCTAATGGCAGTGCTTTCAGGGTTAGACACAATAGCCACCGTATCTCAGTCAACAGGATGTTGTGTTTACAGTGTGTTGTCTTCCAGGCAGCTGATTTTTTTTTTTTTTTTTTTTTTCCGGTCAGTGGATGGCATGGTTTTCTCTTTGTTCTATTATTAAGTAAACGGTTCTCTCCTGCATGCACATATAACACCAGTGTACATACTGTAAGCACATGTGCGTTTTCTCACACATTCATCTGAGATCTCCATGAGAGATGCTACATTTGTTACCATAGAGGTGGAGAACTGACACTGCAGAATGGAGTCAGCGGGTCTCCAAGGTCATTACCACTGCCACAACGTCTGGGCGCCCAGGGAGGGGGGCAGGAATTGATTAATGACAATTCTAGGAGCTCAGGAGGGAAGGGCTGCAGCCTGGCAAGAGAGCAGTGCTGCAGAGGTAGAGTTACTGAAAAATGGTGCTATAGATAGTGCTAGCGCAAGAAACTGTAGAGTGCGACCCAGTGCTACAACTACTCCTGAAAAGAGCAATCTTTATTCATCTAAGTTGGA
Organism: Monopterus albus; assembly: GCF_001952655.1. Lineage (NCBI taxonomy): Eukaryota > Metazoa > Chordata > Actinopteri > Synbranchiformes > Synbranchidae > Monopterus > Monopterus albus. Next base: position 4,015,482 of record NW_018127949.1, read on the forward strand.
TCTGCAGTGATGAATATAAAGCCCCTATGGAAATGGTTTGAAATTCTAAGTTCACTATTAATCTCAAGAACCCGACTGATTTATTCTACGACTCTACTGGTTTTTGTAATTTTACCAACGTTTGTAGTTGTAGTGCACGTGGTCCTTGGCAGTGTTACATGAAAAGCCATATTATTTGTAGCATTACTGGCTAACAGTCTGGCTTACAGTGGCTCTGTATAACCATACACTGCACATGTGCAGCCACCAGTGACATGGATGTTTTAAGACTACTGAGACTGGTAGTTACATCTCAGCTTTGTCATGTGTACCACTTACTTCTTCAGCTTTCCTGTAACTTGGCATCAGTACTCAAAAATTGAAGAGCTAATGAAACAATAAAAGGTGATGAAGTTGAAGTTCTATACATTGAAATATCACAACAGGTGCATCTTGATCCGAACAAAGTTACACAAAACAAATTAAAATTAATCCAGTTGATGGGGATATTAGAAGTATTGTGTAAATGTACATGCCATAAACACAAAAGACACCAACATGAACAATTCATTAAATATCTAAACATTTATAATAGTTTTTAAACAGGTGTGTTTAATGTTATGGCCATAAACTCTTCTCCCCACATGTTTTACCAAACATCACTGTTAATTCAGACAAAAGCCTGGAATCATATCAGGTTCTCTAGTTTTTAGTTTTTGTCTGTATTTAGTTTTTTTTTTTTTCTTAAATAAAAGACTATGTGTAGTCCTGAGTGGGTTACCATGGGAACACACCGTGAGGAACAGCGGCATACTTGACAAATCTACATTCTTTACAGTGTACTTTTTAAAGTCTTAGAATGGATTCAAATCAGGTACTGTCTAATGAATAGTGTGCAGATAAAAATGCTCCTGCTATTTCATTTAAAAAATGTAATAATATATTCATGGAATACATTGTGACAGTCTGAATGTAGATTATGGATGTTAAATACAGAAGAGAATCGACAGGAACGGATAGATGCATTTAGAGAGAGCAAAACTTTGTCCAACTAGGTTACATCGCATGAGAAGCGGTCGCACATCTGTGTGAGCAGATGGACACCCCAGCTTCATTTTCCCCATCATGACTTTAAATGCATTACGCTGTCCTGTAAATAGCTAACCTGGCCCGCGTTTCCCCACTGCAGCTCCCTAAAGGCAAAGAACA
>NW_018127949.1:4016792-4038019 GCF_001952655.1 Monopterus albus
GAAGTTTTCTTGTCAAAACATGACCCTGTTTTAGAGGGTTTCATGAAATTGTTTACATTACACACCCAAACACAAAAATAGTAAGATTCTGGATTGCATTTCACTGAATTCAAGGGACTCACAAGAGACGTTTTTATAAATATGTTTAAAATTCATTCAACAAAGCAAGCTCATTTCCCAAAATGTAGATTAGTTCCTTTAACAGTTTAGAAACGTAACACAAACTAATCTACACCTCAGTATGTATTATAAACAGTTGGTCAGTCTTGAATACAACTGCGAGAACATATGCAGGAGGCTTTTATAGTAAGTCATCTTGTAGATTTCAGTTATGAAAACCCTTGTGGCTTAAGGGGTAAACAGTCTGGCAGCTCTTTGCTCAGAAGACACAGTGCACCTACTGCGTGCTCGCCCTGTCACATCGCCGCTACGCCCACCACCCACTTTCCAAATTCCCCAGCTGATGCATTTGAAGAGACAGAGAGACTCTGTGCCCAGAGAAACACCATTCTGTGCAACTGTGACCGTGCTCTGTCTGTGGGAAGATGTAATGCCCGGAAAGACTGCGTTTCCTGTCAAAAAGCAGAGACGAGCATTTTTCTGTCGTATTTTCTAATTGTAACAAGCTTCTGATCTGATTGTGTTTGATTAGTGAGACAGTGGTGGAGAGCTGCAGGGGGGTATCATCATGTCACTTCAAGTTTTCTTTAAAAACCCAGGCTTAGAAATATAGAACATGGAAGCACATCACAAGGAGAAGTCCACAGAGAGATATTATGGCTCATCCTCCAAAACAAAACACTGTCACAAAAAAAAGAAACATTCATCAGCTTCTTGGTTTGGGAATATAAACAACATAATTCCACAAGTCACAATTCCCACACTGCTTTTTCATGTTTGGCTCAAGGGCTGTTGAAGGGAAGAGAATCCCTGTAGCGCTCTGCTTATATTCTCTGTTGCCTGTCTGTGTAACGTGATATGCTAATATCCATTCATGTGTGCATCTACATTTTTGTTAGCATGCTGTGAGGAATGCAGGTATGCCGAGGTGGCAGGTTATAATCAGTGGAGACGGAGCTGTGAGTCACTCGGTACATACCAGACGCTGGAGGTGATGAGTAGAGTAGCCGAGGTGTTGTCATATATAACATTTTGGCAGAAACAGGGCGGGGTGATGAGCTTCATCAGTTTCATAATGTTATTACAAATGTATGCAAAGCTGCATATTAAATAATCATATTGATGATTAAAGCTTAAGTCACTGAGGAATGTTTAAATATATCAACTTGGCCAATATATCAGTCTTATGATCTTATTTGATCTTATAAGAATATAGTCCCATGCTATGCATGTACATGGTGTTGATGTTGTATTAAGACCAACTTGATGGTGACGTAGCATACAGTGAGTGAAAAACTTAAGATAATCTATAGATTTTTGTTGTCGGCTTTGATTTATTTTAGTAGTTGTTGGGGCTCATGTCCTGTCATTACAGCTGAGGGCTCCAATTCTGTGGCCCGGTACACTGGCCCACCATGAGAGAGAGCTAACTCTATGCCTGGGTAACTCGGGACACATGTACAGTATCACTGAATTAACTGACTGGCCAGGACAGTACCCTTCAATAAGACTACCTGCAAATGTTTATGAGAAAATAAGGCCGCCTCAGAATTTCTCCCCCAGCTGACATCTCCCATGACCTGTTTTCGTTATAGCTGATTGCTGGTGACTCGCTGCAGACTGCTAAATGGAGAAAGGACAATACACAGATGAGAGCGCACACAATGTGATGATAGCTGATGGCACAGACTCTGACCCGAGCAAAACAATGACTAACACTAATAGTCTAATTTGAGACTTGTGGTTTTGGCCGGTGTATGCTGAATGAAGAGAATAGGTTAGCTACCCAGATGTGCAGGAAACTGTTACCTATAGTTATGTAAAGGACAGAAGAGAGGAAGTTGGTGCTCTCCTCAGATATGTTGAAGAAGTCGGGCTGGAAACCACTGCAGTGACAAGATAGGAAAAGCCACAGAGTACAGGATGAATAGGTTGTGGTCCCCATAGGAGTAGCTAATATGAGACAGGGTGACATCTCCAGGGGTGATGGAAAGGGAGCGGGAACTTTACTACAAGACACAGCCGTTGGGCTAGCTGTGAGCATTCTGCTGGGTGTCCCTGCTGAGCCTTCACAACAAACAAACAGCTTGTGTAGTGGAAAGTCCCAAATGGCACTGTGAGTGAACTTTCACATCACAGAAACCTCAAGTCTTATACACAGAGTCCTACCCTGAGGATTCTTCGACTGTACTAACCCAGCTCAATATCCTCGCTCTCATCCAGGCTTGTGACATTTGGAGAGGGCCTTGGGGGTGGGGGGGATATGCCTCTCCTCTCATTAGAATTCTCTCATCAGTCTTCCCAAAGGAGCAGGGGCTTGACATGTCAGAGTTTATTAATTACCCCCAGAAATAATATTGACTGGGACCTTCTGCTGCCTCTCTCCCTGCTGCAGTCAGTGTCTCCACTCTGCTGCCTCCAAATTCCTCCGGTGTCGTGCCTGGACACATTACAGGACACTGCGGCACAGCGTGGAAGCTTCAACACACAGTGTCTCCATTGACTATGCACTTGGCCTGAGCTTTCTCGTCACTGCAGCTGCAAAGCACCACACACACACACACACACACACACCTGCAGCCTTGGGGAGACAAAGCACACTGCTTTGCTTAATTATGAGGTGAGAGCAGCTCTGTGCAGGCATGCTTTGCTGAGATTCCAACTTTTAGTGTGAAAATAATTAAAATAAAACACCTTTCAACCTGCAAACATCTCAAGACTTATTGGTTTTCAAACCTTGCCAGAAAAGAGTGCCTAAACCAATGTGATGTGAGCCCCATTCTGAAAGCTCAAACACAAGGACTGGTCAGAGATGCTGCTCCTATGCTTTCTTCTGTCAGGAGAAGATGAGTGATTGATCAATCAAAGAGTAGAACATGGATGTGTAGGTGTTAAAGGTCTTACTGCCTGACTCTAGGTTCCACTTCCCAAGATCTGATGCATCCAGTGTAGCTTGACTTAAGCACTCTTTTTATACAGTAGCTCGATATCAGTCCAGGTCTTTTTTATTTTTTTTATTTTTAACAGCCAGTACACTAAGACCCCACACAGGCTCCTGAAGAATCGCTTGTTTTGTGTTATAATCTTATTGATTATACACAGGTTAAAGCATGAGCATATGTGTTAGAAGGCTAGTTCGGAGCACTGTATTGTGTTGGAATGGTGGCAAAAAAAATCATAACCCACACCTGAAGCCCGTTTGCTTTTGACTTAAATTTAAAAATGTATTTTTTTTTTTCCTCTGGTCTAGATGTTACCCTGGCATTTATTTTCTCAATGGGTTAGGGAGGAAATGTGTTGTCATGGCCAGCCTTGTTTTTAAAATCCAGGAGTATTGTGCCTCCATGTGGACATGTCAGGTATTACACTGTGAGCTCTGTGGCAGGACTAATGAATGACCAGGATGTGAGTGTGTTCTTCCATTGTCTCTCAATGAACTTTGCACCGATGAGCACATTCCTGACGTAGCAGTCATGAATGAAGAAATGTGCCTCAGATCTTTCCTTGAATGGTGACGCTATCCAGGAGCCATGTTCTCATAAGTCTTTGCAGACATGTCTGGCAAATCTAATATCTGTCTTCATTTTGTTTTTCTGCAGTCACAATGGTCCCACTACTGTTTTTGGTGGTAACCACAACATCACCTAATTCCAGTAGCAATAGCAACCATACACAAGGTAAGAACAAGAGGAAGGGCTGTGAAACTAACACTCACTCATAATTTGTAATAGTAACAAAATCCCATTACTACCGACTACAGTCATCAATTTTCCCTAAGATATGATTATTATGCATTTTCTGCAGTGCATGCATCTACTTGGTAGTAGCCAAAAGGCTGTTCAGCCTTATTATTACTGGATCACAATGAACTTCAGCAGCCCTGGACAGTAATTTATGGCTTATTGTGTGTCTTTATAAACACAGCTGATAGCTGGCTGTGTGGCTGTTAACTCTTGGCTCAGTCTCTGTTTTTAGAGCCTCTCATTTTCTGTTAGACATACCGACAGGACAAAATGGGCTGATACTCATCTCTGCAGACAAAATACTGCTGAAGCCAGTTATTAAATCAGACCTGAGGCCAGAAGAGAGCATGGGAGGTGCATTGCTGTGCCAAGTATTGATTTAGTTTTATCACACATGAATGCAGCCAACGGGCACACAAATATATGTGCATGTGTGTTGTTGGCCTTGCCTGCCCCTTCCTGCTTCTTGGTTGACCTTGCTTCCTGATCCCCAGCTCTGCCTCTCCTTCTTCCTCAGAAGATGCAACATCCCACAGCCACCACATCCTCCCCACCATGCTGGTCCTGTCCCTGCTGCTGCTCGTCATCGCGCTATTAGCCTGGTACTTCCTCAGGTAAAAATGCCCACCATGCAAGGACTCACCCGTATCACCTCACCCCCTCCCTGATCCTTACTGACTGGCTGGCTGCGTGCCAAGCTGAGGGGCGGAGCTCAGGGTGACACTTCCTCCTTTAGTCACTGAGGTGGAGTTCAGTCAGGAAGTGCAGCTAGCTGACTCCCTGTCATGCTCAGTAAGAAGAGAAAAGGCTGTGACGGTGGACGTAGGCAGGCAACAAGAGACAGCAAAGAACTAATTCTTTACCACATTTGGACTAGAGTGCCATCTTTCCAAGACATCAGCTAATGAGAAAGAACAGCTTCTCAAGCTTCAGATGGTAGGATGGATAGATTTGTGTTCATTTGTGATCATCTGAGAGATCTCGAGTATTGTTTAGCTGCAATCAAAAATAAAGTCTAACCTTATTTGATCATGACATCATCTAATCTTAAGATTTTATTTTTTGTGTACTTGGGTCTTTTAAAATGTTTTATTTTTTTCCTTTAGGTTAAAAGGCCAGAAAAAACCTGTTGTCACAGCAGTTGACAAGAAAATACTGAATGGCATCCTGGAGGAGCAAGGTAAAATGGTTGTACTGTAAATTAAACATTGTTATAAACAGCAAGATTGTGGGTTGTGAGAGCAGCAGGCTGGCAGGCCAAAGAAGCATAGTGAGAACCTAAATAAGACACAGAGGAACATGAGACAAAGAGAAAGAAGATGAAACTGATAGCAAGTGCGAAGGAGCAGCTATATTGTTGTGTGTGCGGGTTGTCCCACCATTGCTGTGTGGTTGTTGACTTCCTGTGGTTAATGTGAAGAATGGCGCCTCTTTAAAAAGCTTTTTCACCTTGCATGTAAAATTTGTATAAACTGTTAATGCAGTTGTGCAAAGATCAGAGTAGCTGTCACAGTGCTCTGAGCTGAGATGTGTGAAGCATGAGAGCAGCTGTTGGAAAGAAGATGTCTTGAGTTCTTTAAGAAGTATTTTATTTTCAGACCATACTAAGGATTAATTTGTAACATTACTGTAGCTGCACCACACACCTACTAGTAGCTGTACCAAACACTGGATAGATTTCAAAATATTGGTCTCCTGGTGATCCTCATGACTGTAAGCATGCAACGGAAAGGCATTACAGTATATTTTAAGATATAGTTTCAAATCGGTTCAGGATGCAGATTCTCTGCATACACACCCTGACAGTTTTATAGAAAATGCTGTGTTATTTACAATTCAACTAATGCGATTTTGTTCTGTTGTCAGACTCTGCTCATGTAAGTGTTGCGTTTTAGAGCTTGACTACAAGTACTGAGTCGTTGTAGACCAGTGTACCACAAAGTCACGTATACAGTATAGGGTGGTGGTTTCAAGGCTCATGTTACTAATGCCCTACTTTCAGTTCTTTTCAACCTACATTCCTAATTGTGAGCGCTAATAGCATACTTATTCGGGTGCCTAAGAGAGGTTGCCATCGGAAAAACCTGCCTACAGGGTGCTGTAAGTGGCTTTCCCCTCGGGTCCTTTGGCTCTCTAACATCTGATGTTTGATGATCACTGAAGACTTGTGCTCATTTTGTTACTCGTACAGTGCTGGCACACATACACCAAAGCACCTTAAGCTTTGGATAGCAGCTTGGTAATCATTTTGGTCTTTGATACAGTTTAAAACTCTTTGCCGAGTAAGTTTCTAAGTCAATTGTCTCACCCAGTGATTCTTAACCAGAGGTACTTCTATCCAGAGGGATGCAGTTCCCTGGGGGTATGTTGAAACTAAAATTAAATAGCAGCTAATTATGAAAAAACAGCTGTAATATTTAACTAAAGCAAACCATTTGAATACTTAGCCAAAGTTAGTGGATAAATAGTTGAAACACTCAGATACAAGCAATGGATAAATGGTTTGCTTATATTAAATGGACAAACTATAACAGAAATTATAAAGTAGCTGGTAGAAATGGTTAAACAGTTGATAGAATTGACTTAAAGTTAGCAAAAGTAATGGCTGAAATAGACATCCAATGAAGAAATGCTTATAAATAAATAGCGAAAAGTAAATGGCATTCAGCTTTTGCCTCTTGAACTAATATTATAAAAACTAAACTTGGCCAAACCAACCTGAGTTGTTACAAAGCCTTATTGGAACAATATCCACTTTTGTATAGTTAATAGTGAAAAACACATCATGTGAAAGCAACTCAGACATATTTGGACCATGACTGGTGGTCCTGTGAAGGAGCACTCGAGTTGATCTGACAGGTTTTCTGGGTTTGTCTCATAGAAGTTGGGAACCACTGGTCTAATTAAGCCCAATCCCGTTTTATAATCAGTTTCTCTGAATCGGTCATTTAACATAGCAAATCATTACTATGACACTGACTTGTCAGAACATTAGTAAAAGACTGAGATGATTTTCAAAGTTAAATCAGTAATTTTCTTGAACACAACAATTCACCATCACAGCGTTAAACTCGATCGGTCCAGCAGGGGTCATAAACCCAGTGTCTGCTCTCTGCACAGAACAACAGACGGTGGTCCTTCTGCCCAGATCCCCTTCAGCCCCCAAGACCTACCTCCCCATCCCGGTGGACCACCTCGAGGAGGAGTACAGGCTCCGCTCAGCTGATGATGGCAAGCTCTTCAGGGAGGAGTACAACGTAAGCAGCCCCCTTTATTCTCCGTAAAGTCATAGGGCAGTGTCTTTGTCTGTGCAGGTGCTAAACAAAATAGCTAAATAACATTTACTATAAACTATAAAATACTCTAATCATTATTATCATTAACGTTTGTATCTCCAAAATGCCAAAACTGCCAATTTTTGACTTGGTGTGTTTTATAATAGGTTTCTTATACACAACACTTCAAACTCTTTTGTGCCTTCAAGTGTGGCAACAGTAATACCTAGAAATACAGCATCTAAAATTAAAAGGGATTTCCCACAACTGTGATATACTGTCACACTGTGCGTGACAAATACTATACGCATACACATCCATGCATGAAAAATACCCTTATATCTATTTGTGATTATGATTGAGGAGCTGAAGGAAAATGGTGTGTGATTCATTGTTCATGTAACACACACAAATAGAGGTCCATTTCATGAACACAGAGGAAGCTCAAGTTCTCTGCTTTTAATTGAGGACTGTTTTAGCAGAGGAAGTTAGTCAAGCTCTACATGCTGTACAGGAGGACACAATGCACCAGTCATGAGCTGCTGAAATGTTTTTAGTATGCAATATGTAAAATATGTTGTTTCTGCATTGCAGTCCTTGCCAGGAGCCAACGCCCATGGGACGTATGAGGAGGCTAACAAGGACGACAACAAGGAGAAGAACAGATACCCCAACATTCTTCCCTGTAGGTGTACTTTCTGTTCTGTAAAAACAGTTTTTGACTCGCACACTGAGCTAGCTTCCTGTATGTGTGTGTACGTGCCCTTATTAGCATTTTTTTTTTAAACAGCTAATATATTCATTCACAGTGAAATGGTTCACATTTCTTTTCTACAGTTGGTTCCTTATCAGGTACCATTGTCATTAATTCATTGTGTACATTTTTCTTTACATATACATTGATTCTTAAGAGTAGTTCATCCTCCTGGGAAATCTACTGCCTTGCCAAGAGATAGACAACTAATACCGTCTGTACAATAAGTGCTAGACACCAATCAGCCATAACATTACGACCATCTGCCTAATACTGCATACACTGGGGTCAGTGGTTGTCACTCTGAGGCTCACTGTGCATCTTCTGTGCATCTGTTTGTGTCCATGGTTATACTGTCAGGAAGAGCACAGATGTGTTGACCATTCACCATTCAGTGAAAAACGTATGTAATAGGAGTGAAAACTGGGGTCACTGAGCCAAATCAGCTGCCTCCCCCCTCTAGGTGTGATAGCGCCACTATAGCCGCTGAAGATTTCTCTTCATAGAGACCAGCGTACAGTGTTTCTCATTTTCAACCATTTTAACAAAGACTGAAAATTGAATTTTTTTGAAAAGTTTAATACACAGCAGGTCAACCTCATCATCAGTGAGGCTTTTGGTAGGTAAATAACCACTGCAGACCAGGAACACCCAACAAGACCTGCAGTGTGGGAGATGCTCTGACCCAGTAGGCTATATCCAAAGGAAGAAAAATCTTACTGCTAATTAACACCTTACATCTTTGTTGTTTAAGCTGTCCATAATAAGTTTAAATATGACAATTTTCTGCTTTGATGCTGTTTTTAATGTACTAGAATATTTCTTGGCTGAAAGCTCGTAACCAGTGGAGACTCCAGGGAGATATTCCTCCCACACTATCTCTACACTATTCCTCCCATGTCTCTATGCTAAGCTAAACTGACCTGGCTGCAGCTTCATATTTATAGCATTGATCAACTCGTATAACTCTTGGCAAGAAAGCAAATACACATACTTCCCTTAATGCTGTCCAGTCTACCTGAACACAGTAACTACTGTATATAGCAGCAACAGACACTTGTGTTGTTTTTCCAACCCTCTAATTTTTCCAAGTGTATGTCTCCAACAGATGACCATTCCAGAGTGGTGTTGACTCAGCTGGATGGAAATCCCTGTTCAGACTATGTGAATGCTTCTTACATTGATGTGAGTTACACTTGGTCTTCTTCCTTTCTAGTTCACATTGGCTAAATGGTTGATATCGAAAGTCTATTCTTCATCTTCAGAATAGCACCTGACAAAACAATCTCACTATAAGAGTCTTAGATTTTCCTGGAGGTTTATATTAATTACTCAATATTCTTTACTAACAGGGTTACACAGAAAAGAACAAATTTATAGCAGCACAAGGTAAGCTGCACTGCATTTGGAATTGACACAAGACATTTGTTAATTTTTTATTTAATATAATTTTATTTATTTTTGTCCCAGGCCCAAAAGAAGACACTGTAGCAGATTTCTGGAGGATGATATGGGAGCAGAAAGTAGCGACTGTTGTCATGCTGACAAACCTGAAAGAAAGAAAAGAAGTGAGTTATTTTCAGCCTTATTTCTTGTGTCCGGTGGGTAACACCACTGACTTTGGTATGGTAGGTTGGGGTCTGATTCACTGTCAGGACACAGTGTCAGCTTCAGGCCCTTAATGCTAGCCGCCTAGTGAGGTACTACACAAATGCTACGGCCAGGAGGAGTCAGGACACCAGGGAATGGGGGAGATACCATCCTCCCCCATGTCGGAGATTGGTGATCACAAAATTCGATTTTTCTAGGATCATGACGAAGTGAAGTAGTGAGAAATGAATGTTTATTTAAGGCTAGTAGCAAGGAAAGTGGAGGGAAAAAAAAAAAAAGAGTACCTCCTGAAACCAAGCTGATATACAGGAGAAAGGCGGGAGGAAGGATCCCCGGCTTTACTTTTTACTAAGATAGATGACTTACTAACTTAGATAAGTATGTATAGCAGAGTTTTTTTTAAATACGTTTTCTACATTTTCTTTTCACTCGAGAGAAATATCTTATCGTAGTATATGCAGGAGCATAGGTGAAACGTTAACTGACCTCTGTTGTCAGGTAATTGCACAAGAGTGCAAGTCACACTAGTAAAATGATCTATCATGCCCTGACAGGAAACTGAACCCCGAGGTGTTAACCACCAAGCTATCCACCAAGCAAATCTTACTGGTTTCTGCTGTTGGTTAACGCATCTTGGCAAGACAGAGGGGATGCTTGGTTGTACAGTGTATCCATGGCAAAACATATAAATAATTCCTGTTTCTTGTCAAAGTTTGTATCTGTTCACACGAGTGAACACTTAATGTTACAAGATCCAGAAGACATTCATTCCATAGCCCAGCACCCTATAGGATCTAGACAATTAAATCAGGTAGCCTATGATGCCTCTGAGTTTAAATATCAATTTAAATTGATCTGAGATCTCTCTCCAGAGGCGTTGAGTTATACAAGTACAAGACTATTTACCATAATCTGCCAGAAAAGTCTTGTATTGAGTGTTTTCACCTCTCTCACCTGTTAGGCTGACCTTACTGGCTGTGAAACTGACACAAAGCCCACCTCACGTGCAAACTACTTTCTCTCTTGAAAGGACGAATAGCTGCTTTAAGTATTTAATTTACTGAATCACGGCTGTCTGTCATCTCTCCCCAGGACAAGTGTTGCCAGTACTGGCCAGACCAGGGCTGTTGGACCTATGGGAATGTCCGGGTGGCGGTAGAAGACTTCACTGTCCTGGTGGACTACACCATACGCAAGTTCTGTGTACAATATGTATGTTTCAAGTAATATTTATGTAGTTACTGCATTTGTTTGAAATGTAAGTTCACAGAAACATGGGTGGTGGTTATGAAACGCTCCTGCATGCTCTATAATGTAGTTCAATCAACTGGACAATTTCTACTATTAGTAGCAAAGAATTTCAGAAAGGCCTCTGAATAAAAGAAACTTGCTCTAGGGTACAGAAAACATTTCCAAAGCAGTAAAAGCTGATAATAGTTACTGCTGAATCTTGGATTTATCCAAACATTGTGCCAGGGCCCACCAGATCTATTCTGTTGTCAGACTTACTACGCAGGTGTTGTCAACGCTGTTAACTGTGTTTACGTTTGTGTATGTAGCAAGCTAGCGATGCTGCCAAGACTCCCCGGCTAGTGACCCAGCTCCACTTCACCAGTTGGCCTGATTTCGGAGTTCCCTTCTCCCCCATCGGCATGCTCAAGTTCCTCAAAAAGGGCAAGGCGGTGAATCCACCCTTCTCTGGGCCTATTGTGGTTCATTGCAGGTAGCAGAATGCTGAAATATTTGTTTACTTGGATTTATTTAAAACTAGTCATTTTGAGTGATCATTACTTTTAATGATTTTCATATGGAGGCAAACTGTCAGCTATGGCTGTAAACATTTTGACTATAGCAATAAATGTGTTGTACAAGCACAAATGTCCTTTGTTTCCCTCCTGTTGTCCATGAATATGCAAGCATCAGATGAGGTCTGTGGTTTGCTTTGTCTCTCTGCAGCGCTGGTGTTGGGAGGACTGGAACCTTCATTGTCATAGATGCCATGATTGACATGATGCATGCGGAGCAGAAAGTTGATGTGTTTGGGTTTGTCTCTAAGATACGAGAACAGCGCTCACAGCTCATCCAGACAGATGTGAGTTGGAGATAACTGCGTGAAACATGCTGATAATGTTGCACTAACAAGTGAATTACACTCCTCTCAGTCATCTTTACATGTTCAGATGTGCCTGTACCTAGTGGGCATGTGTTCATGTATTTGTGTGCATCCTCACCTCAGATGCAGTACTCATTCATCTACCAGGCTCTGCTCGAATACTACCTCTATGGAGACACTGAGCTTGATGTGTCATCTTTGGAGGGACATCTGCACAAACTGCACAACACCTTCACAGAGGGTGACCGGGTTGGCCTAGAAGAAGAGTTCAAGGTAAGACATTTTATTTCACAATCTGGCCTTTAAAGGATGGCATTCAATCAGGTGTCTGGGTGCTACACTGCTGCAAACATTTGGTTATGCTAGTGATACAACTAGATTACAAGTTGTCCAGAAAAAAAAAAAAATCACTTTTTGATTAGATCAATACATCAGTGATGATGTACTCTAAAAAGTGGAGAGGATGTCACCTGGTCATTGGGTCAGCTGTCCCAGATGCATATTCCTATGCAGTTAGCAGTAATGATTACCCCAGATGGCTATTATCTAGTGTTTCCTTTCCTTCTGACTCGGAGATGAGCATGAAAGGTTATTTGACTGCACTTACGTTTATTCTCTGCACTCTGAGGACAAATGATTTGCCCCAGTAACAGTTTAACATAACCTTTCCTTTCCCCAAATCTCAATAACAGAGACAGTAGAGTCACTATACCCACTGTTAGGGGAAATGCAACAAGTAAAAAAAAGTTCTTTTAATACAAAGTCATTGCCCAACTCAAATTTTTTTTGTTGTGCTAAATAAAGAGTTAACATTACAAGTGACTTCCTCTACACCTACAGCAGATCTGCTTCCTCAGAAAGTGAGTAAGGCACTTGATGCTCTTAAGCCAGTTTAATTACTTGATGCCACAGTCAGATTATTTCATGTTTTCATTGTTCTGACCCTGGTACCCAGCCCATGCCTCCTTAGAATTGAATAGCTGCTGATAAACCATATCAGGTGCAGGAATTGTTAAATTAACATAATTTTAGCTAAAAATAACAATCACTATACTCACTAATGCAAGAAATGTGTCCGAGGTCAGACCCCTTGAACCAAACCACTCAAAGCTGAAACCTGCTAATACATATTTTTCTGGTTTAGTGATAGTAATGCCACATTTATACATCTATGATTTATAATTAGCTAACTTATTTAATCTGTTTCACTCTGTAAGCAAAAAAAAAAAACTGAACACTTGCAGATTTAAAACATTTTGCTTGGTTTCTGCCCAGAAACTGACCAATATGCGAATAATGAAAGAGAACATGAGAATGGGGAACCTTCCTGCCAACATGAAGAAGAACAGAGTCCTGCAAATTATTCCATGTAAGAAAAAAAGGAAAACCATATTACACAATGCTACAACTTTTTCCCCACCTGTACTCCGCAGCATTCAATAACGTATTTTTCTCAGAACCTACTCAGGCTGCTTTTTATACCCAATGTTTACGAGCTGCTCTACTCCCATTTCAGATGACTTCAACAGAGTAATTCTCTCCATGAGAAGAGGTCAGGAGTTCACGGATTACATCAATGCATCTTTTATAGATGTAAGCTATTTTTTTTTTTTTGCCATACCTCTACCATTTACAGTTGGCGTAGTTGGTAGGTGTTTCTACTAAAGCACATAATTGGACCATTAAAGATGTCTGACTTTTGCTGTGACCCAGGGCTACAGACAGAAGGACTACTTCATTGCCACCCAGGGCCCTCTGCCACACACAGTGGAGGATTTCTGGAGAATGGTGTGGGAATGGAAATGTCACTCCATTGTCATGCTCACCGAGCTCCAAGAGAGGGAGCAGGTAAGCTGTGATGGTCGACATGGACAAACGAGCTATGATTGATAGATTCAATAACTACCACAGCAGTGCAACATAAACCACCCCTGTGCTGATTCCCTGCTTCTGTCACAGTTAATATTTGTGCTGCACTTTTAAGCCAAGAACTACTGCAGAGTACTTTCATTTCATAAGCCATGGTTTCTGTTAAACTTATTACAGAGACACTTACTTCCTTTTTTTTGTCGGCTTTTGCAGGACAAATGTTGCCAATATTGGCCCACAGAGGAGTCAGACACCTATGGAGACTACACCGTAGAGCTGAAGGGAGACACTTTGTGTGACACCTTCAGCCTACGGGACTTGGTACTCACATTTACCCGGGTAAGCAAATTAACCTTGCACTATCACACAGCTGTTAATAAGACAATAACGCCACATCACATTTGATTCAATTACATTGAAATTAAACAACTTTAAGTAACTTTGGCTCTGCTTTAAATCATATGTCAGTGTAAATTTCATTTTCCTCATGATGAATTCATTGTAAAAACCTCCAGTGGTGGACGAAGTATTCATATACTAAAGTACAGATTCAATGATGTAAACATGCTCCATTAGAAGTTCTGCATTCTAACATAAAAAAGTAAATGTATTATCAAAGTTTGTATGTAAAATAAAAAGCACGTTATACAGAATGAGGTGACTGACGTTATAAAGGCGAGTGTTTTTATAGCACGTTTTCCTCCACAGGCAATTCAAAGTGCTTAACAATGCACACAGAGATAAAACTAGTATAATTACAACAAAAGCAACAATTACTGTTACTGCTCCCATTACACTTTGTACCACTTTACCCCAGTCTTCCCAAGACTAACGTCTGAGTAATTTCCACCGGAAGCTTCCCAGAAACTTTTAGAATAGCGTACAAGATTGTCAGTAACATTTTACTGCTGTAGTTGGTTGAGATGGAGCTAGTTTTAACTACTCTAGTACAGTTAGGTAGTTTAATCAGGTTCCCAGTGGAGGGGTTTTGCACCTACATTAACTCCCCAGAAGAGCCAAAAGATAAAAGAGCCACAGTGACAAACCACATGGCTCATGAATATTCATGACAAGCCACCACAACTTGTGCCCCTCTACCACATGCTCACGCAGTGATGTCGCCTTTTGGTAGTCCCAGCACAGGCCACTGTGCGAGTGAGTGTACAGCAACAAGGCAGAGCTATCACTATGGTGAACTGATTGTACAAGGTACATTGAGTGCTTTCTAGTTAATCCCGTTAGGCTACATGTTGCACAGTCTCTTCAGTGAAATACTGTAATAGCTGCATTCATTACTCAGGTTGGGTGTAAACAAACAGCACTACTGGCATCTGTAGGGAATACTACTAAACCTTGTGCAAGCACCTCACGATTAGGATATGAATAAAGCAATTTCAATTCATTTGTGTACACAATCTGTACTTGAGGCATTTTTGAAAAATTAAATATTAAAATTTTAAGCATAAGCCAATTATGTCTGCACCTCATTAACTCCTAAATGACTCCACAGTGATAAAAAATGAGGCAACATCAGTCGACATTTATGCAAACAAAAAACAAACATCTATGCATCTCTGTTTTTCAAGTTGTCACTATTTATCTGATGTGTAGTGCTCATAATTTGAAAATGAATGAATCAAAAATGTTTGTTTTTCTGGCACAAATGTGCACATGCATGACTTTGAGCTCATTTGCATGTTAACGAGTGCTGAGGCCTGTGCTTAATTAACTCCTCAAAAATGGTGCAAGCATACATTTTAATTTTACATGCACAAACAAATCAAAATGTTTTATTAATGTCCTGATCACATGGGGTGCCAGCTTAAAAGAGGTGCAAACTGGTGCAATATTAAATTAGAACAAATATGCAGATTCGTTCAGGCCGAGTAGGTAGGTGTGCTCTCTTCATAGACAAAAAGAGGAGAGAGAAAAGGTGCACAGTGATAGGTCAGGAGAGTGGAGGCTTAGTACTACATCTATCTGGGCCTCCAGAGCCCTTCAAGTGCCAAAACATATCAAGGCCAATATGAACAACCACATCTAGTGACTGTAAGGTCATTTTGAGCTTTCATCCCCAGACACAGTGCACACTTGCGGACATACAAAATTCCTATGGGAAACACCGCTCATCCAACCATTTAAAAATTAATTCTTGCATTAGCATTTCTATAGGAGTTATAGAAAGTACAAGACTTTGTAAAGCTACACAGGAGCTAACATACAATAACTATCTCAGAAGAAACAACAAAAACCAATAAAGCTCTTTTAGCTGCCAGAGGAAATATGGTGAATAGGATGTGCTTAGGATGATCAAGTAGGAGCCTCCTATCATATATATTTCATTAAATTCAACCCGCATCACCTCTGAGGCTCAGTAGTACATTCTTGCCTCCCGGAGCAGCACTCATCAGACCTCATCTCATCTGCTGCACACTTACTGTAACCTACACTGTGTACCTGCCATTATGCGTTCTTATGCTACTAATAAATCATATTTGAAAGGCATTATGTTCTCTCATCTGCCTGTGCATTTCCTCTGAAAGGAGAAGCAGACGAGGGTGATCAGGCACTTCCACTTCCACGGCTGGCCAGAGATTGGCATCCCCGCCGAGGGGAAAGGCATGATCGACATCATCGCCTCAGTGCAGAGACAGCAGCAGCAGTCTGGGAACCATCCCATTGTCGTACACTGCAGGTAGCATCAAATCACTCATTTAGGCACATATTTGGCCAAATTTGTGTCGTCACGACAACTTAAAATGGTACAACTTTTATACTCACTGACCAGTTTATTAGGTACACCTGTACAATTTATATGCAATTCAATGCAACACTTCCGATTTAATATCTGTTTATGAAGCCCAAAATGTTTGTTTTTGGTGAAACTGTCATAAATGTATAAATTCAATTATATGTGACGCGTCACAATGAGTCGCTTACATCTAATAAAGGGGCTGGTGAGTGTATGTGTTCGTGACACACAGTATTGGATCGGGACATTTCTATGTCATCTTTTAATCTCCATGAGTTTGTTTTTGTGTGTGCTGCAGTGCTGGTGCAGGGCGAACAGGTACATTCATCGCACTGAGCAATATCTTGGAACGCGTCAAGGCAGAAGGGCTGCTGGATGTGTTCCAAACTGTCAAGAGTTTACGCATGCAGAGGCCTCATATGGTCCAAACAGTGGTAAGTGTCAGCAAATCTGAAGTGCTAAAAATGCCATTTATCTCCTCCACCTCTATCTCCACGGAAGTCAGTACTGATTTGCAGCTTACCACTTAATCCATCTTCTCTGTCCCCCACCTCACAGGAACAATATGACTTCTGCTACAGGGTGGTACAAGACTTTGTGGACATTTTCTCAGACTATGCCAATTTTAAATGACAAGATTTGCCTTAAACATGGTTTTTAATATTGTTTTCTAAAGCTGGTTTGTCAGTTTTATTCTTTAACTTGGTCAAATGATCTATTTTGCTATGCACTTGTCCTACCATTAACAAATCCCATCCTCGCTGTAATATTAGTCCGTGAATGAACTGTAAGTAAAAAAAGAATAATGTATATTTCACATTATGTATTATTATTTTGTCATGAATTGTTTAAAATCTTTTTCTGTTTTGTTGTATAATACTGTACTTTATATGTTTGTGTTATTTTGGGCTGACCACGTAATATTTTTAAAAAGTTGTAGTTATTGTAAATGTATTTATGTATTGACAATGACATTCCAATCGTAAGTTTAGACAACATGATAGGAAGAAGATTTTTTTCTTTACATTTCTTGCATTCATTGATAACGAAACTATTTTTCATTGTCCTCGAGCTACATGCCCTCCATGAATGTGGAAATACTGTCGGAAAAAGAGTGAAATCTCTTTAGCCGTAATGCAGAAAACGTCAAGTTATGCAAGAAAAGCTGAGGTGTCAATTTCTAAAATGGTTAGGCTGAAGTTTCACAGATTTGTCACAGGTTGTGAAAAACCATTCAACTGGTTTTGTACCTAGGAAAATGGTAAGCAACTGTTAGTTAACACAGATATAATGTTACAGTCTGCTGTTTGTCTGTGGACAGACTGAAAATTAAAAAGCACATAACTAAGCCTTTTGCCAAGAACCCACAATACTCATGACTATGTTCGTTGCTTTATTTGTACAATAATAGATTTTTCACAAATCAGTGCCATAAGTACTTAAGACACAAACTAGAACAACGCTAAACTGAAGGCCGAGCATCAACTGGTTATCCTGTGAAAAGGTAAGTGTGGTCACTAAATGCAGCATTACAGTTCTGTGACTTGTCAGATGCACAACTACAATAACACATAGTAAAAGCAACAAGGGAAACATCCCATAGCAATGTTCAGTTTTTTTTTTTTTAAGGATAAACGGGGCTGTTTTTCCACAAAAAGGTCAAAATAAGAAACCAGACTGTTCGAAATAGAAGTTTCTAGTGTTAGTTTTGTTTGTTAGAAAGTATCTGAATGTGAAAATACTTTTATGTGCATTTTTTTTTCTAAGGCAGTAATACCTATGTGGTACTCAAACATTAAACCAAGCATTTGAAAGAATCTGCCCCAGCTCTACTTTAATCCTCAATGAAATGTGTAATATTGATGATGCTGCATGTAAATATTGCTGTACATGACAAGTGCTAACGTTGTGAAAGTCCCTGGGCAGCAAGGAGGCATAATATTTTCTGTGGGAGATACGAGGTACAACACAGGAAAAGACTTAAAATAACCCAACACTTTTCTCATGCCTTCTTTCCATCTTTAAAGAACACTGAGGGTCTCTTTAGCCTGCAGCTCTTTCTGTGGGTGGTCTATCCCCTTTTGGATTCTCACTGTCTTTGAAATGCAAGTTGCAATATTCAGTTAATCTGAAAAATTACATTACATTATGGCTGCAACTGCCTTTGACATTTTCTTAATAGATTCATAATTTGGTCTAAAGAAAGCCATGAAATACTGAAGTATCAACTTTATTTCAGCACCTAAACACATTCAGCTTAAGATAATGCACAAGTTGAGAAGCAGCGGTACCTCACATTTGTGAAGTGTGTTTGTCATTTAGCTACAGTATAGTGAGCTGAAGACAAATCACCAAACCAGAATAACTTTGGATTCAATACCAACAAAGAAAGTAGAAACACAAATTAGGCAGATGCACAACAACTAAAACTGCAACCTCCAAAAGGACAGAAAACCCTCAAAATGATTCAAAACATGCATAGTAACAGAGAGGCTCAGTTTTTCCTGTCTACTCCTGCATAAAACTACACCAACAATCAGCAGCTGGCCATCACTGCAAAGGTCAAGTAACATATTTAGAGCCATAAAGGCAAATCGGTAAACAAGATCCAACAGGGGGCAGTGCACCTCATTCCACATGTAGAGTCTCATACAGTCATACTACAGTATTAGTCCAAACTTGGTCTATCCTTTAGCTGACCAAAGAATGAGCGCTGCTGTGATGACATGAATATGAAAGCAAAAGCTGCTCTAGGCTGTGAATTATGCAACTACTCCTACATGTCAGTATGAGGAAACTGGTTCAGATGATAGGTCAAGAACATGAAACTAATGTGGTTGTTAATTGTGCAAATAAAAATTGAGAAACTTTGACATTAATCTGGTTCCTCAAATTATTCAAATGCATAGATCATTTTAAAAGCAAAAAAAAAAAAAAAAAATTCTTACTCCATACTTTGACAAAATGCTTCTTTCACACTTATCTCTACAGAAGAGTATTAGGGCCACTGCATAATTTTTTTTTTAATTCTAACTTTATTCTCAGAATTCTGACTTTAATTTCAGAAGTATGGGTACCTGTAGGGATCCAAGTTCAGTGAGTGCCTTTGAGTCATGCTGGAGAGGAGCTACGTGCTGCCCAGAAAATGTCGGATTTAAGTGAATTTTTGCGTGGTCGAGGAGTCCCAGAAGTACGGAAGAGTATTAGGGCCACTGCATAAAGAATTTAAAAAAAATTTATGCAGTGGCCCTAATACTCTTCCGTATATCTCAGAAATGTTTCAGCAATTAAAAAAACAATCCTGAATTGATTAAGTTTCAGATCCACTCGAATCAAATTATCTCTGCTGTACAAGAAACTGCTTTCCGCTGATATAGCATTTCTATGGAAACCAGTAAAGCTTTACAGTACGAGCACCAAAAGCAAAAGCACACTTCAGTTATAAGATAGGCATCAAAGTTCCTCTTTCAGAGTGACATGTGATACACGAAGAGAGCAAAGAAACTTTGACATTCCCAACAGAAACGTGCATTTCTCCAAAACCCTTTTCTCACAATTGCTACCAGTTAATACAAGGTGGAGTAAATTTGAGATATTTCAGCCAAACAATCATGTTTCTTATCTTTCAGAAAAACCCAAGTCACATAAAGCCTCTTTGTTGACCATTTCCACTTCCTCAGATACCCGTTGCCATGGCAGTGCTCCTCAACAGGGGAGGCTGTAGGTCAGCAGGAGTGAATAGGACATATGAATTATTTATTAACCCTAACTGACACACTTATTTTGATTGACCCCTAACTAATTCTGCTCCATCATTCACAATGCTTCTTATTTTCTATCTAATATACAATGGAACATGAATAGTTTACTAGCAGGGTGGCCTGAACTGTGACCCCTCTGATGAAATACTTTCACGTGTGACTTGGGAAACTAATTTCTGATTACACAGTGTCTTTTCTTTTCTTTGGTCCTCACTTTATCCCAAACACTGGCTCTTGTATGGAACAAATTAGTAAGAATGTAGCATTTGTAACTGCAAACATGTAGCCTAAATTCATGTGGTTGATATTGCTGGTATAAGACTAGCCCCAGCTTTACATCTACTAGAGTCACAGAGATGATTCTTCTGTAAACATGCGAAACTGCTTTAACCCCGTACCATCGCTTCATAACACTCACCCAAATTCTGAATTCATTTCCCGAATCCTCAGACACTTCTAATGATGCGTAATTAGAAAGTAATCTGGTCCAGGCCAGGAAAATTATTTTAACCAGTTTCTCAGGTCATGTGGTTTCTTTTCAGTTAAGCAAACATGGCGATGAGAAATGATGCCGTCTCTCTTATTTTGTGAAAGTTGAGCACGAATGGATTATTGAAACCTACGGCATTATTGAAATTGTTTAAATACATTCAGGAAGTCGAGCTGCTTTCACACAAAGGCAGAGACACGACGTCATTTCCTGTCACCATCTTTGCTTAAACTGATTAAATGATATTTTTCCTGGAGTGGACTGGATTATTTTTGATTCTGATTAGGAGAGAATTCGGGAAATCCCTTCAGAACTTGGGTGTGTGTTAAGATATGATGGTACGGGGTTAAATCGGTCAGCAAGTACCAGTTTCACACATTGAAAGATGATCTCCCTGACTCCAGTGTATGTTAATGCATGAGTGTCACAAGCTGGGGCTAGTACAGGACGAGTTTACACCCACTAGCAGCTCAGTGAGGCTGTACATATAGGCACAGCGGCGCTTTGAGTAAAATGCTAACATGCTCACAACTACAATACTAACCAGCCAGTATAATGTCCACCATCTTAGTTTTGAATGTTAGCATGCTTATATAGTGTATGCTCAATAACACCAAATACAAACTACAGGTGGGGCTGATGGGAATAGTTTTGAAGGTAAACCAAAGTACTGGGCAAACTGAAATGCCAGTAGAATCATGCATGTCCTCTGTCTGCCCCCGATTTCATAGTTATCATT
>NW_018127949.1:4038108-4045821 GCF_001952655.1 Monopterus albus
TTTCTCTTTCACAGCAAAGCATCTTAGATAAGAAT
The DNA here is from genome assembly GCF_001952655.1 of Monopterus albus. Classification (NCBI taxonomy): domain Eukaryota; kingdom Metazoa; phylum Chordata; class Actinopteri; order Synbranchiformes; family Synbranchidae; genus Monopterus; species Monopterus albus. The sequence goes on from NW_018127949.1 coordinate 4,038,144, forward strand.
GATTCAATCAGACAGCTCTTAGTGGGATGTTAATGTGAAACAAAAATGCATTACAAGTGTTATCCTTGTTCCATCAGGCACATTTCAAAATACTCTGACAAAAGCAATTAATTGGTTTACACCACAATGTTTAAAAATAAACCAATGCAATTGTCCATCTCTAATGCCTTTCAACTCTCCTACCCTGCCTGTGGCTCTAAACCACCAGTAGAGTGGATGCCTGCTGAAAATGCATCCAAAATATTTTTTAAGTAATGTAACGTAATTTTCCTAAAATGCCTTATACAAATTCAGTGATGCCACTTCTTCCTACAAGAACAAGTCCAAAACCATTCTTTCTGAATTCAGCAGGTGTGTCCATAATGAGGTCCAGGGTTTAGTTGAACTTTACCAGATATCAAAAATAATAAAATAAAGAATCAACACTTAAATGTGCTCTAGGATGCGACCTTCATTCTACTACCTAAACAGTCAGCAGGATAGTGAGAGGATTTTAATTAATTCCTCTAGAGAGTTTAAATGTAGGGTAGACAGTGTCGACATGGAGAGGAGCTATCAAAAACAACAGAAGAGCTGCACGGTCACACACAGCAAATCGTAGCTGAGAGTACCACAGCATTTGAACAATGTCTCAGGCAATAAGCCAGTATATGCTTCAGTGGGGAGGCCATGTTTCCCACACACCACAGCACACAACTAGACAAACAAAAGGCAGCTATCAAAACACCCCAGGAAAAAGTACACACACAAGATTGGCCTAAAGTAGATCTCAATCACACAAATGATTTTCTACACTTGTTGCAATATTCACGTCAATAAGCATCAAACATTAAAATTTACAAAAATGCACCCACAAATGCCCACAAACAAGCACACCCTACATCAAAACCGTCAGTCTCTAGCCTGATACAGGAACAGTACACCTAAAAAAACCATTTCGAAGGTGGAATCAAATCACTCACAAAGGGAAGGCATAAAAAAGCACATTTTTGTCATATGTATTACTAAAGGAGGAAACAGAAGCACAGCCATACCCAGGATGTTTTACGAACAACCCTGCCCGGCCCTCTCCTCACTCACTTCTATGGTTAAAGTAAATCAATACTCCCTCAGCCACACAAAATGACCTCTGATGTGCTTTCTAAATCATTGTTTTCTAAGTAGAGGAAAGGAGAAAGCACATTTCCCACCAACTGGTTTCTTTCCATTTATGAAAACCTATCACCATTTTACTGTTTAAATGAAATACAAATTGCTTGATTACACTATTCGACCAAAGCCATCAAAGTTGAATTACAGCACCTCTGTTATTGCTACGCTTTCAACAGACAGCTTTATAACATATGCAATCTATTCATTTAATAACATAAACCTCAGTCAGTAAATAAAACGAAACATTCCCTGACTGTGCACATTGTTGACATTTGACATTAGAGTGACAATTTAAGTCAACTGAATAATATACAGGGCTCATTTTTATGACTTCAGCCTAAATGAACAGATAACATGAAATATTGCTTTTATGGTTGCATTTCATTAAACTGCTTTTCTCTAGCCAAACGTCATCTAGGCACCAGCCAGGGAGAGAGGCCGTAGAGCCCAGACTTCAATTTATTGACTGTCATGTATTAGTGGTTGCTGACTGTGTATTGCATGTGGTCCAACAAATGTCGTGAGCCTTACCCGGTGTCCTTATTTCCTTGTTTCCATCTGTCAGTTTGCCTGGTTACCTTCTTGTTATTCTGAGAAACTGTTAGATGTTGCATCAGTAAGCAATTTGTAGAACAAGGAAACAAGGAGAATTGTGAAAGGCCTGAAACAAACAAAAAAAAGTCACCCTGTCTGCTCACAACCCTTTTAGCAGTTTGACAGCACTTCAGACAGTACTTCCTTTTCTGTTCTTTCACTTTTCACGGCATTAATATAGGAATGCACTGCACATTCATATCTGTCAAATTCTGTCTCTTAACTTGAAGAAAATCAAAATGACATCGCATGCTGCTAGTACTACTGGAAACCGTAGATACACACACACACACACACACACACACACACACACACCTAAATGCCACAGTGGGGCTTCTGCGTCACACCCGCCGCCACATTACCTCAGTCTAGCCGGTTCGAACAGAAAAGGTCAGAGTTTGAAGCTACTTTTGGATGTGTTATTTGAAGAAATGCCAAAACCAAGCAACCAGCATTGCATTACTTGAGTCCAGGACTCACATTGAGGTCCAACTTGAGTCCAGATTTTCAAGACTTGTGGCTCGACTTGAACTTGAGCACCGATGACTCGGACTTGAGCATCGACTGCATTCTGACTCAGAAGTTGGAGACAAGGACTGGCATTTTTTTGTAATTGGCCGTAATAATTTGCCCCAAGATACTCTTATTAAAACCTGTTCACCCCCAGGTTGGCAAAATCTCAGATTGTGATTTTTCCTTGTTTTTTCATTAGTAAAGAGCAGTGAACAAAAGATTCAGCTAGGAGCTTCTCACTTTTAGCCAGCGCTGACCAGCAGTCTCACATCGAACAGGTATAACAGTTATTTCAATATGTGACATACAAATCAACATCCAGGTAAATTTAAAGCATCAGATCAGACTATAATTCAAACTTTTTTTAGTTTATATTAAAAATATCTAAATAGTTCAGAGAGAGAGAGTCTGTGCATGGTACTGCAGCTACAGGAGTTTCAGTACCATCCACAGCACCACGGCTCATCAGAGATGCATTTTGATCAACCAGATCAGCACTTGGGAGACAACTGTCTGACTAGAGATGTACTTGTACCAAGCAATGGACACTAGGACTAACTACAGGGAGTGCACGGGGCCAATCAAACCATAGCAGAGGCAGTAACCTCCTCTGGCCTCTCACTGTGCACACCGCTGTACAGGTCTGATAGATGATTTTCATATTTAGTGACAGAATGTTTGCATATTTCTACTGAACTATAAGACATGACTTCCATCTTGAAGGCAATATTCTGCATGCAAGGGGAGATTACCGACATCATAATAATGTGTTTTTCTTCTGGCACTGCACAAAATACTGGGAGACCGACGAACAGGATACCACCTCTGTCTGCGGCCCAAACAAAGCAAACACAAAATTTCCTCCCAATACCACTGGGACTGATTTCGCTATACACATCAGCGTGCATACTGATCACACCCATATATAAACTACTTTCTGCTGGTGGTGGTAAGTTTTGTTTATACGTGAATTTGAATTGCACTTCCCCTGTGAACATGACTCAAAAAAAAAAAACAAAACAGACAGGGTTTTGTTTTCAGGCTTTGTAAAGTGTGTAACAAGCACACATACAGTACAAACACACAGGTACAATGTCAGTGCCATGACCCTGGACTCGAGGTTTATTTATTTCATCCTGAACTGACAGTTTTGTGCTGCTCTGCATGTCGAAATCCTGCCTGTTACAGTTAACATCATAGGCATCCGTAAAGCTAAGAGACCAACTATGTTTCCACAAGTTAAGATTACATCTATCAAATCGAGGGTGCTGGATATCAAGAATTTAAGTGGGAGACCAAGTTTGCCCATTGCTCTTTTCTCCAATATCCCTCTAGCTTCAGCTCCCATCTGCATCTAACACCACTTTCCTGTTTGACCCACTTTATAAGACAGAGACAACGACAAAGAGAAAGAGACAGAAGGAAAATGAGATGAGAAAAAAAAACACCAGCGGAGGAGAGCGGGAGAGTTAAAGCAGACACAGTGACTAAAAGGGAGATGCAGAAAGTGTTGAAGACAGAAAAAACGGAAAGATGAAGACGTGAGAAAGTGGCAATAAGAGAGAGAGAGAACAACAAAGGTACAGAGGGGGAGAGGAAGAGAAAGGAGTAAACAGGCAAAGCTAGAAAGGCACTTGCGAAGGAGGGGAGTGGGCTGAGCAGCAGGGAGGAGGAAAGCTCTCCTTTCCTAATAAAGAGTGCATGTGAAAGGAGGTGCAGATCAGATTGAGCAGAGCCGTGTTACACAGAGAAAAGAGAGGGTTAGAGAGATAGAGCGAGAGAGAGAGAGGCAAAGAACAGAAAGAGCATTGTGTTGCTGCTGAGGAAGAGCCCATGTCTGCACAAAGAGGTAGGTGTACTGTTAGAACTTACACACACACACACACACACACACACGAGTACGAAATCCTCACCACCCAGTGTACCCAGCAGGAGTATCAGGTGAGTGCGTTTTCTCTTCCAACTGTGTGACTTGCTTTACTGCATGTAGCAGCTGTGCAGCAGTGTGGGGCAGGTGTGTGACTTTTTCCACATCATGTGCCTGAGTACGAGCAGGAAAAACAGGTGCCTGGATGTGTGATCGCTTGTGGGATTCAGTGGGTAATTGAGGGTCCGTACAATTATGTCAAGGAGGAGATACACATTGCAATACCATGTGAGGTTTATGATAGGCAAAGTGCACATGACCGGGTAATGGTACAAGTCGTTTGATGGTTGGTTAAACTTTAATTGCCAATATATATCTGACAATGGGATTCAAGTTGGTATTTACGGTTCCAGCAATCATATTTGATATCGGTATGAACGAGAATAGCCACAGCATTTGTTGACAAGTCCAATGCATACAAGTGCAGAGCTTCCTAAAAAGGTTTGTTTTAGGCTATGTACAATAGGTTTCCATAAATTCAAGAAGCTGACGTTGTTTGGTGACTGATACCTTAAGTGTCGAGATAAGGCAGCCTGCTCCCCATGTAAATGAAGAGTACACCGAGTCACCACTGTAGGAATAAAATTAAACATGTGGCTCTTGAGTCCAACTAAATTTGATCTGAAATAGATATGACTGTGTTTGCTCGAGGTCAGGGCACACCAGTCCAGTGTCAGACAAACAGACACACTTCCTCTCACTCCTCATCATGAGACACCATTTAGAGGTTCCTTTTTGGCAGGAAGTGACAGACAATGCAGTTTCACAAGAGCTGAACGAGAATAGAACTGCAAAGTGAACACTGCCATCTCTTTCAACATGCGAAACAAACTAAAGTTGGCCTGACAACGTTAAGCAAGAAGTACAATGACAACGCAAGGATGCTGTGTTCTGAGGGTGGTGGTGGTTCTGCATTATGCTGATTTTTCCTTATTCCTTCCATCTGTCCTTCCTTGCATCCTTTCATCTATGATCTTTTTCCCCCTAAAAGCGCAAAAATCGAGATCTGGATCCATGTGTACTTCAACTTTGGACACCTATTACTTAAAAGGAAATTAATGGACTATTTGCAATTGAGTATTTTTCTGCCATAATCTTGATAAGTTTGCTTAACTAAGAATTTACATCCTTGTTTCACCATGACTGAAGGCTGTAAAGTCCATAAATCTTGCTCTGTCATTAATATTGTTTCTTACGATTCTGCCTGCCAGTGTAGTGGTGCTATTTCATGAGATGCTCCTATGGGCTGGATGAGAAGGAAGGGACCACATGGGTCATACAAGTCAGAGGACCTGTTGTCAGCATTCATATACGCGTGTCCACACACCGGCTTATGTACATTAAGAGCCTAACCACAAGAGCAGCACAACAAACATAAGCCCTCTTTAAAAGGATGGTGTTGTCTCTCCCTGCCATCATTATGAAACCACAAATTTGATCCCTAGCTGTGTCACCCTTTGACTCATCGCTGAATGTAAAAGTAATAACCCCTCTCAGGATCTAGTGATTGAAAATGCCCTCCTTTCCTGTTTTGCATGGAGATTTATTAGCAGCACACTGTACAACATCAGGGGTGAAGCCTCTTATGTCAAAGATTATAAAACTTAAACAAGGACATGACTGAGCTTCCACATATTACCAGACTCTACTCAAGCTGTGTGCTTCTCTGTAACGTTAAATCAAACTATTAACATTTGCCTTTACATGTGTGTGGTAATATGTTTGAATAAGCACTTACTCTCAGTTGACAATTTATTAGGTACACCTAACTTAAAGTAATACAATCTAACAACAGTCCTGCAACAAATCCTCCTTTCATGAAGGAGATGATGTTCAGTTAGAGGTGTTGAGTCATTTATGTGGCTGAAGTTTGTGCTGTGTTAAACTTTACTGCATTATCCAGAGAGGAGCAAACTGCCAACTCAGCGTGTACAGTATGTGTTTTACTTTTGAGCTTGTAAAAGTTTGAACTGTAGACTGGGTTTTAGCAAAATGTCTGGGTCCATGTAAACATTCCAAGGATTAAATCACAGTTTAAGGATAATAGAATAAATGCTGTTTAGGGTCATCAAGAGGCAAGAAGCATGTGTGTTTAGCTGTAAAAATGGCTTTGTACTATTGATGTTATGTGTCCGAGCTGTTGAACATTGCTTGTGGAGGTAAATGATCCAAAAGGGGTTCATCTAAATTCTCCCCTCTGGCAACAGATGTTAATGTTAAATCTAAAGTCTCCCTCCTACACCGCTTATTAATTTCAAGGTTCCTGATATGTAAATGCTAGCTGAAACATTTATTCTTTTTTTTTTTCTGGCTATGCATCACTAAAATATCTGCATTCAACTTATTAAATGATTCATCTAAGATGGAGTGAAAGCAAATGTTACAGTTTTCACATTTCTCTAATCTTTTTCCCACCACTCTCTCTCCTTATGTCAAAGTCTAAACCAGGGGTGGCCAAGTCCGGTTCTCATGCGTGTTCAGTCAATCAGAAGCTGGAATTCACTTTGTCCTTCCTCATTCTACCTTCATCTAAGATGGTATCTTCTAGCTTCTGACTGACTGAACACACCTAATCTAGGTAATCAGCAGTGGAAAGGGCAGGGATAGTTGGAAAACAGGCAGGGCGGTAGCTCTCGAGAACCAGACGCCAACCCCTGGTCTAAACCATCCCTCCCTCGCTTTAACAACACATTGTGTTTACAAAAGATCAGGAATTAAATCACTGGAGCGCGTTTGCAATGGCCCTGTGTCGACCCGTGGGTGAGTAAAGATCAAGACCTGGTTTTAAGGTTACTATCAGACACAGTTTAGGACAGGTCAAAGGTTAGGGGCTAGGCATGCACTTTGTGATCATAACGTCAGTAGCTCTTCAGAAAGGTACTGTACAAGTTTTGTGTTTGTGTGACCAAAAAGCATGTGCTCCAGTCTGTGATGATGATCCAAGAGCTACTGTATAATTTCATGCACATAACATGCTGCTCAGGTAAGCCCTGTTTTCTGTCTCAACATGAGCGCTTGATTTGATTTGATTTATTTATTCTTTCAAACATGTAAAGACAGTTGATATATCAACACATAATTTTACACATATCCAACAAATGCTAATCCAATATCAATTTGCTTATACCTAGTACATGCTTGAATGGAGTAGGAAGAAGTCAGACTTATCCAGTCCTACCCCATGACATCATCTTACCATCATTGGTTTGCAAGCAGTATCTCTACATAAATAATTATCCTCTACACCACACAAGTAATATACTAAAAAAATTATAACAGAGTGTTAACATTCTTACATAATTACATTCTTAAATAATTATCTTCTACACCACACAAGTAATATACTAAAGAATTATTACAAAGTGTTAACATTCATACACCACACCCACAATGTTCCATCTAATTAATCATTAAGCCTGTTCTTGCATATATCTTGATTGACACATACCTTTATATTTATGTTTAAACTCATCAATTCTAGTACTATTTTTT
>NW_018127949.1:4046847-4073510 GCF_001952655.1 Monopterus albus
TTTCCTTTTCAACTATGGGCTTCAAAAACATGAAACTCATGTTCCTTTCGATTGTATTACTATTTATAGTGACGGATGTATCATCTGTACAAATGCTTCTTGCTAAACCAGGACCAACATTCACAAAGAACCTATTAAACTTATCTATTAACTACATCCTCCAATCTATTGACCGGTCATTATCATTATCCATAAAATATTGAGGGTAGTTACTCTTGCTGGAACTGTTTCTAATCAATTTATTTAATATATTCCAAGTACCTCTCATGTTATTTTTATTATCCTCCAATACTTTAGAGTAATATAGTTTCTTACATCTCCTCAAAATCTCAATTAATTTGTTCTTATATGTGTCCGTTTAGCTGGCTACCAACATCGTCATCAGTAAGCGATTACACATGATGTAACAAAGTTGTCACAAAGCAAATTAAAGGAGGACTTTGACTGGAAAATAAACCTACTGTTACCAAACACTTCTCAGATTTGACTGCAACAGGAAGGAAGGGTTAGGTTCAGGTTATCCCAGAGAATCTTTACAGCTCTATTGTAGCCACTTCCTTTCGTAGACTTTGAGTTGTACAGTAATAAAGAAGGGGTTTTATAATAGGAGTCAGCTGCTGTTAATGAAGTCATTCATTTATTCCAAAGCTGGTTGTTTACATCAACCACCATGTACAAATTTCCTCATACATTCTATGCGTGTTAGATAAAAGGCTACAGTAACAACGCTATAGATCAAGCATGTGAAGAGCTTGTAAAACAACTAAAAAGATGTGGAAGTCACATGTGGTTTCACTCTTGGCTTACTGCAGCCTTCAAGGAAAGGTCTGGCAAATCCCATCCCACTGAGGCAGCACGTGGACCTTCTATGATGTAACCCAGACTGTAATGCTGTCAGTTTGGACTGTGGTTGGCTGTATGAACCTTAGATGGCCCACACCAGTGCGGTTACTTCGGTATAGAAGCTGTGTATTTATTGTGTTGACATAATATCTTTAGATTTTTATTTTTAATTTCACTGACTTCCAAGTGTTTCCTTTTTCCGCATATGTAAAAGTCTGATTTACACCAATTGTTGTTATTTGAGCTACATGTTTAAATACAGTATGGTTTAAAGATTGACAAGGCTTAATAATTACAGATTTAGCAGTTTATCTAGATCATGTTTGTCTTACTGTACCTCCCTCCATGATTCCTGTACACAGAAATGCCTGCTTGGTCTCCTGTAAGAATCTGCAAGAATCATTTTGCACCACCTGGGTTTTTTTTGTAGGAGGCCAAACAGGGGTTTCTGCGTACAGGAAGCATGAAGGGAGGCAAGATAAATACGAATTAGATATACTGCCAGTTCTATAATTATTAAAACCTTGCTGAGAATCAGCAAAGTAAAAAGAAAAACCATCTTCATTGCAAGTTTTGCCATGTATCTGTTTATATTTTAGCTTTGATGGCACTTTCTTAAGCAAGGTATTCTCTTTAGCATCGACTTTATCATGGTAGTATTACATTTTTGCTGCACTGGCTATTACAAAAAATGTGTTTCAGCCGGAAAAAAAAATAATGCTCATTTACAAAGCACATAGAAAAAGAAAGCAGCAAGTTGGTTTAGTTGAGACAGGCTCAAGGAATTGTTTCAAAAAAATTAAAGCAACCCATCGACCCATGAGCTTTGGTCGTTTCCTTGGAAATTAGTCGCAAACAATTACAGGATATTTTCTAAGGCAGCATATGTGTGTGAGCATGTAACAGTGGAGGATGTTTAGAGTTACAGCTCTCACCTGGGTCGTATGATATAAATGATACAGTACATTGAAATCGGCATTCTAGTGCATGTTTAGATATGTGTGTTTGTGTATCTGATTATGCATAGCAAGACGGAGAATGCAGATCGGATTTGTGAATAAATCAAATTTACAGGCAAGTCGTGTTCTGGGTCTGCACGCACCCAAACAAATAAACACAGACACATGCTGTTCAGCAACTCCCATTCTTCTATCACACACACATCCTCAGGAAAAGCAGGGGATTCCGATTTGTCACAGATGACATCACAGCCTGCCAGTAATAAAAAACAGCTAAGCGAGGTGTCCCCGTTCCCTTCCTCTGACACATCCCACCAAAGGAACAGAGAGAGTAATGCCTGGTCGAGCGACACCCATTAGTTCAGAGTGAGGGAGCCCTTTTTAAGGGGTCTGCATGCACACAAGAGCGCACTCACACACACACACACACACACACACACACAAACTACATCTCCATAGTGACCGGCTTTTTGCTGCCCCAGCTCGGGGAGGAAATGCCAAACTCTGCGCTTCAGAGCCACGCCACCAGAAATACACACAAACAGCTCTGTTCTAATCCTCTGTCCAGCCACGACGGAAAAAAACCTCTGCTCTTATCACCACCCTGCTACCTCCCACTGTCTTTTTTCTCCTCTTCCTGTTCTCCCATATTTTCCCTTCTCTTCCAGCTCCTCTCTCCTCCACCTCCCTCCATGTCTGTCTGTCTCCCCATCTATCTCCCTCTCAGCAACAGTTCATTGAAATAGACAACAGAGGTAAGTGCTCCTTTCTGCTCTCTGACCACCATTGGTTTGCTGCTTTAATTTGCTTTAAGTTTCAGCCTGGTTTTCCCACAGTAGACAAAGGTCAGGTTAGTATCACTGCTGGAGGTTTTGCCGATACTGGAAAACTGAAACAGTTGTGTGTGCATATCTATGTCCTTGTGAAATGTGTACTGTACTCTTCGCCAGCTGTTATGTTCACTTAGTGTCTTAGCCTGGTAATAATCAAACAATCATGTGGGAGTGTGTCCTATGCACTTTACAATTCAAACTAGTATCGTTCTTTGTGGTCGCTTTAGAAACTGTGAATATAATATTAACAATAGCATCTGTGTGTGTGTGTGTGTGTGTGTGTGTGTGGGCGGCGGGTACAAATCTCTTTAATCAACAGTGGAAACTCAGTCAGTACTTAGGAATGGGAAGCAGCAGCAGACAGAGACCATATACTGTATATTCAGGGCTAAAAAACCCCCACCTATAGCAGGTTGTTGAACTCTTTGCCAACAATCACTCATTGCTTTATTTTTAATCATTGTAGGTTAGAATTTCCAGAATACACAAGTTATGTTTTGATTGAAGGCAACTATTCTTATGTTTTGTATATAGTTTAGCCATTTCCCCAACAACAAGCGTGAATCTGTTGAGTCTTTAGACTAATTTCTCAAAGTGGAACTTGTGTTGATCTTTCAGTATTAGTTCAATAATCTGATGTTGCTGGAAGGGATATCCTTTCAAATGTGCTGTGGCTGAAATAACAACGCCTGTGGAATCGAGGAATAGCCTGGCATTAGTTCAGACATGCCAAATCAGAAAGCCATCTGTAGTCCTTGGTTACAAAACAACACAATTAATCTCCACAGCCCCAGCACGGGCTTTTCCACATGTATACAAACATACATACTGTGATTTCACGAACATCTGGATGCAAGCCTGGCTAATACCTACCCCCCCACCCCCAATTTGGCCCCATCTTCCCCTTTCTATCCCGGCAACCCTTCGTGTCTGTCTGTCTTCCTGTCTGTCCGCCCCCGCTCCTAGAGATGAAAGAGAAGAATCCCTGGCACACGCCTGTGACCATCATCATCACTGTGATTGGTGTCATAGCGATTGTCGCCTTGGTGACGGTAGGAGTTTTGCAGAACAAGCCCCTCCTCCAAAAGTACAAGGTATGATAGAGGAAAATCCTAAAATAATTCAATTACACTTTATTGCCTGAATATTCTTCTGAAATTTGTCTTGCATCCCAAAGCACGTTACATCACATAAACATTTAATCAAACAGGACAACAACATAACACAAACACGCAGCACATCACCAGCCTGAGACAACATCCTTTAAAATCTAGAGAGACAGCTGTACCATGTACAGACACAATACTGACCCAGCTCTCACAGTAAATGCACTGTTGCATCTCCACAAAGATGCCTGGATATTTATTGGAGGATATTTGTTCAGTCTGTGTGTTGTGTACAGTAACCGGTAGAAGATGAGTTCACTGGACGACCAAAATTTACTTTGTGTGTGTGTGTGTGTGTGTGTGTGTGTGTTGTAGCCTGTTCCTTGTATGGGAATCCACTCAGTTACAGTCCAAAGTCCACAAGCCAAATACAGTATGTTTTCTCGTTCATGACCTCAACCGGTACTACTGGCTATAGAACTCCATCAGCAAATAAGGCCAGTGGCCGTTAATGAAAACATTAAATAACCACTCATTAACGACCCAGATGCAGGCCTAGCTGGACCCTCACAGTGTCTAGGGTGCAGTTTGCTAACCTATATTTGCACAGATGAAATTCTCTCTGAGAAGTTCTGGGAAGTGTCTGTGAGCTATAAAATCATTACATATTTGAGCTGTATATGCGGAAGTCATCCAAAGTCAATGTTACCAAGCACTGAAATGGAAATACTACTCCTGTCTGCACTCTAGTATGGTATTGTGCTGGACGCTGGATCCTCCCACACAGCTCTGTATATCTACGAGTGGCCTGCAGAGAAGGATAACAACACTGGAAGAGTTGAACAGATTCATTCCTGCAAAGTCAAGGGTACAGTATGCTGCACGCGCACACACACACACGCACACACACACACACACACACACACACACATACGCACGCACGCAGTGCATCCATTCCTGTTTATATCTTTTAGCAAAGATGTTAAATCTGCAACACTAGAACATTTAACTTTATAAAAGTGCCTTAATGTGTAAATGCTGACATTTAGCTTAGCTTCTCCAAACTATAACGTACTATAGCTTATTCCTCTTTGTCCAAAACTGCTAAAATACTTAAGAACCAGTGAGTCAAACCTGTACTGAACACAGCCATTGTAATTGTTTTTGAGCCAGTCCCACCATTCACTAGAACACTAACAAATGCATTACTTACTCCTGTTTGAGTAAGGTTTGCTCAGAACTACAGTGCCCAACTGTTTCAAGACTTTTTAATGAACCCATATATGTGTTGTTTTTTTTTTAAGATTAGTCTTCAGTAGCAACCAGTGGGCATGAAGCTGAATGCCCCAGACAGGGAAGGAAGGCAGAATGTTTTGTGAAACAGAGCTGGTTTTGGTCTTTTCAGATTAGGCATATCCTTTAACATTTATTTAAGTGAGAGATTAACACCTGGAGGTGTACATTTATGCATGCTTATGGGAAAGCTGATTCCTTTGCTACGGTTATCACCAAGCTTTCTTTTTTAGAACCATCTGCCAGGGTACTTAATCATTTTGAGGACCTTTAAATCCCAACCAGGCTATAGCATCTCTGAACTCATGAACCCTGAAATTACTAGGTTTTATGGCCACTAAATTTAAGCTGAATGACTTCAGCCTCCTCTTGACATTTTGTTCTTCCTGTAGGTCCAGGTATCTCCAGCTATGCGTCTACTCCATTGAAGGCCGGGGAGTCTCTGAGGGAGTGCATGCAGGAAGCCGAGCAGCGCGTCCCCAGAAAAAGACACCATGAGACCCCTCTTTATCTGGGGGCTACTGCGGGAATGAGATTGCTCAAGTACAGCAAACATTCCCATAATCATACATGCATCCACAAAATAATAACACAGAAGGCCTTTATATGGTCACTCTGGTGTGACTGTTCTAACTCTGTGTGTGTGTGTGTGTGTGTTTGCAGCCTTTTCCACCCACCCACTGTGATTTATCTCCACATAAATTTTACAGCCAGAACAGTGAATGAGTTACTGTCAAAACCATTATATACAGTGCAGTCTATTTATTATGTATGTGCTGCTGTTTTGCTTTGAATTATGGATGTGAATCAGTCTAATACCTTTGTGTTGCGTGTGCATGCATGCAGTATGGAGGACAGCGCCGCATCGAATAAAGTCTTTCAGGCTGTGGAGGAAGCCCTGCAAAAGTTCCCATTCGCCTTTCAGGGAGCAAGAATCTTAAGTGGCCAGGAAGAGGGCGCCTTCGGCTGGGTCACAGTCAACTACTTGGATGACCGCCTCAAACAGGTCTGTTTGTACACATGCCCAAGCAAAGTTGTCCACTTTTAGATGTGTGCTTCTACTGGGAACTGACTTCCATGCCTTTTTGATTCTGCTGCAGGGCTTAGAAACCACAGGTGCTCTTGACCTTGGAGGGGCCTCTACTCAAATTAGCTTTGTATCCGATAACTATGATGGTTCTGAGTCACCCGACAACTCTGTGACCTTCAGACTCTATGGAAATGGCTACAACCTGTACACTCACAGCTTCCTGTGTTACGGGAAAGACCAAGCGCTGAGAATGACACTGGCACAGCAGACTCTGGTAAATGTCTACTGTTTAAATCTAATCATCTGGGGTGATTCAGTACTTACAGACAAGGCTACATATACAGTGATACTGTATTTAAATTCAGTTATCTTCCTCTCTTTGTCTCTTACACCTCTCTGTCTGTCTCTCCTAGTCAGGTCCAAGAACAATACAAGATCCTTGTTTCCATGCCGGCTACAATGAAACAAAGAACTACTCAGTCCTCTACGACAGCCCCTGTGTGTCAAAGAGGAAACCACAGAGTGCTCCTGCAACCTTCATTCACGAGGGAAAAGGAAACTTTCAACAGTGTCAGGAAATCATCAAACGTGTCTTCAATTTTACTGACTGCAAATTCAGCCAATGCTCCTTCAATGGAGTCTTCCAGCCACTTTTGCAGGGGCCGTTTGGGGTAATTTACTACATTTGTCAGTGTCACTGACCTATGAGATACTGTGTGTTGTTTGAATGCACACAGGGCGTACCCTGAGCACAACTTGACCTTTTAACTGGTAATGTAGCGAAACTATTTATTCACCAAAATGTAACTGCATTACAATATGACTGCCTTCAAACAACCAGTGAAGTGATTTGCTAAAATGTCAATTCACCACAATTACAAACACTTTTCTTACATAATGCCAGGGATAGACCCATGCAGATACTTTCTGCCATCATGGCAATTAGGGGTGTAAGATATATTGTCTATGATAATATCTTAATTGCTATTTAAACTACGTATGTTTGTCACTCACTTTACAAAAACAATCAAAATCGCACCTTGAGAGGCCACACATTCACTGTGTCATGAAGTCAATTAGAATCATTACTGCACACAGCATGTACATGGTCACACACACCACAAGTTAAGCTAGTGTAGCTTCCTAAAAATGCTAAGTTAAAAATGAGTGAACAACCAGCACCAGGAGACAAAATACAGACACCACCAGCGCTGCAATTTAAAATGTTAACTGCTAGACGTGGATCATCCTCACTCGCTTGAACGTATTTTGGCTTTGAAAAGACGGATGCCCGCGCAAAAGATGTAATGAAAGACTATGTCGGAAATCAATTGATGTAAAGAGAACTTGACAGCT
Source organism: Monopterus albus (assembly GCF_001952655.1). Taxonomy (NCBI): domain Eukaryota; kingdom Metazoa; phylum Chordata; class Actinopteri; order Synbranchiformes; family Synbranchidae; genus Monopterus; species Monopterus albus. Next base: position 4,054,268 of record NW_018127949.1, read on the forward strand.
CATTTCCAGCCAAGGAACAGCACACGGACAGCAAACTTTAGCAGAATCATTCTGTTAATTCAATGTTTGTGTACTGGTTTCCTTTAATGCTTTGGTTTTAAGTAAATAACATTTTTTCTTAAATATAGTACGTTATTTCCATTATCAACAAAATCCCAGATATAATTTTCTGTCAGTATTGCACAGCCCTAATGAAGATATAATGTAGAAACTGTAAATGGTGTTTTGTTTGTGCCGCACATACCAGTGCATGTGAAAATGTTCCAGTAACAGTCTCTCTCACAACCCTGAATTATCCACACTTTACTGTGGGAACAACTTTCCTTGAAACTACTGTCAGAAACAAATAACACTTAGGTCAGTGACACAGGAAAATGCCTTAAGGGACAAATAATGCAAATTAAGTATTCATAATATGACTTCATTTGCTAAAGGACAAGGTCTTTTCCTTTGGCTTCACCTCTTCATTCCTTCCTCTTTCTCAATGTAGGCTTTCTCTGCTTACTACTTTGTGATGAACTTCCTCAATCTGACGGATACATCTATCCCTCTGGAAACTGTCAGGGACAAGTTGTCACGCTACTGCGCTACCCCCTGGCATCAGGTCAGGGTATATTTATGCATGATTTATAGAAACAAAAAGATATCCTGTCACATTTATTTCCATTCATGTTTATGTTATCGGGTCTGCCTGTACTAAACATTGATGGTATTCACTGCATTTCAACAGGTAGTGCAGCAACATCCTGGTGTAAAAGTAAAGTACCTGGCCGAGTACTGTTTTTCTGGCACATACATCCTCACCCTGTTGACAGAAGGATACAACTTCACCTCATGGAGCTACCCCAAAATAAAATTCATCAAGAAGGTCAGTAGATCACAGTCCACTCCTTTCCCATTTCACACACCCTGAACCTGACTGATTTAAGTCGTATCCTAATGACCTTTAACACCTTTTTGTGTGTTTGTACAAGTGTTCCCTTTGAGGTTTTGAGCTTTACAATGAGGGCAATTAAGAAAATTAGTCATTTGTATCTGAAAAATGTGCTTATGTACGTTAAACTCATCAGGGTCATGTTGTAGCCAACTGTCTGTACAGTAGGTCTGCAGGTTTGAGTCTCATTACTCTGACCACAGCGTTAGATGAATTTTAAACCAGCCCTGAAGAAACAAACATGTCAGCTCTTTAATCTGGGTAACTGTTATCTGTTTACGAACGACTGGGCCCAAATGACAGTGAGTCAGTACATTAGGAACCCCTCAGACTTTGTCAGCACAATCAACAAAGTATCACCAAAACCATAGCAGCAGATGTAAAGGTCACTAATTTGTCATTGCAAGAAAGCATAGCATACAAGCCAAACAACAGCCAACAGGAAATCAATCTGTGCTACCACAGATAAAGTAACTAAGTACATTTACTCAAACATAGTTAAAGATAACTGAGGTATTTGTACTTTACTCGAGTATTTCCATTTTCTGCCACTTCATACTTCAACTGTACTACATTTTACAGGCAATTATTGTACTCTTTATTCCTTCAAAATCAGGTTAACAAACCAAAATACAGTGCAATCATAAGACTGTTGATCCCTGGTGGGAAATTAAACAACCCAGCAGTATGTAAAGTACTTCAAAGTATAAGCATTTAAAGTAGATAACATTAGCACTACCTTTACCAGCTGTAACAATAAACGTGATGTACACAATACTTAAGTAATTTTAGTCCAAAAATGATATACATTAATGTGAACTGCGCCATTCTGCATAATGAATACTTTCACTGTTGGTACTTTAAGTATATTTTACATACTTTACTTAAGTAACTATTTAAATGCAGGACTTTTACTTGTAACAGAGTATTTGTACACTGTTATTGCTACTTTTACTCAAGTAAACAATCTGAGTACTTCTTCCACCACTGTGGTTCATTATTTTTCCACCACCAATGCAAATGCACGTTTTAGCATCATACAGCAAACTTAGATTAAAGCAGCATAACATCACCAATGAGCGGCAGCAATAAATCCAATCATTCCTGCCAATAACAACAGCAGCATGACAGCAAAGCTAAAATAGCAACAGCACAGCAGGCACGGGCACATAACAACGTAACACCCTGCAGAGCCAAAACACAACAAGCAATAAATGAAAGCTTTTACCTTGGACGCGGGCTTAAGGGTGGCGCACACCAGGTGGTCGCAGTCCTAGCGCGCATAGTAAAAATGGAGTCACACCTATCCAGGAACACTAAACAAGGTCCAGGGTTCTGTCATGGAGGCCAACTAACAGATCAGTGGTAGAAACGGGGGGGAAGCGCAGACTGTCATGGTAGCACACGCACATCCTACCAGCACAGTTTCATCACAGTAATTGGAAGCGTCTGGTTGTAATTGCTGTCAACCTGCGCGAATATGATTGGACTACAGGTAAGAATGAGCCTGTGACCGTGGATCGCAAGTGCAAGAAAGCATTGTTAGTTGATAGATATCTGGATTTCCTTAAACTTAATAAATAAAAATAAAATAATGTAGAAATAAATAACATTAGTTAAATCAGAAATGGATGCATTACATTGTTAAGCATTTTATTCAAAGTGGGGTATCTGTAGGTCTTGAAAGGTGTTAGAAAGTATAAAAAAATCCCTCACAAAAGGGATAGACTATATTTAAAAAGACTTGGTTTTCTATTATTGTGTGACTGAGATGAAGTATTAAATTGTAAGTTTTAAAAAGTTGTTTGGTGAGCACTGCAGAAACCCTTTATGCTTCTCCACTTAAACGTTTTTTCTTTAATTTTATAATATATCTGTATTCAAGCACAGTATGAATACCTCTAAACTGCACTGGCCTGTGGTACATGAGTGAATGACAGCTCTCCCTCTTCCTGTGTTGCATCCAGATAAAAGGCAGCGATGCAGGCTGGACACTGGGCTACATGTTGAATCTGACCAACATGATCCCAGCTGAGGCTCCTGACTCTCCTCCTCTCCCCTACACTGGCTATGTTTCCATAGTCACTTTACTTGCAGTGCTGCTCTTCATCCTCTTCATTGTCAGTCTGCGACCTCTCTGGCCACGCTGCTCCAAGCAACTGCAGATCATATGAAAACACGCACACATGTACTGTATGTATCAGTGGTAGTGTTGGAAGAAATGCTGTCAGAATCTGTGAGTGTGTTGGTGTGGGCCATTTGAACCATTTATGAATATAATCAACTTTATACTCTGAAGCCCTTGTGAGGGGGTCAAAGGTCAATGCCTGCAACAATCTTGCAGCTCATGTGGACTCAAGGACATTTCAGAAGGACACATACATTCTCTCACTGCGGTGTGGGTTATGCTTCTCTGGATGAAGGACAGTTTCTGTCTCTTTGTGTGTGAGTTTGTATGTTTGAATCTATAAATGTGAATGTGTTCCTGAATGTCTGTATGCACCCACATCAGTCTGCATGTCTGTGTCTTGAATTATTATGTGAATACGATACTGTACAAACAAAATATCCATGTTTTTACAAAATATCTGATTTGCTTGTCATTTGTACATTTGTAAAAACATTATAAGTTATATACTGTTTAATGTTTGGTGATTTATTTAAACCCAATTGGATTTTTTTTTTTATAAACACCCATGACAAAGTAGTTTTTGATTAAAACCAGTAAACCAGCAAAATGACAATGAAAATAGCAGCAAAATAATCTTTGAAAGACAATGTGCTCACTTGCCCCAAGTAACAACAATGACATAATCTTGCTAATAATCATCTTAATTATATTTTAAAGAAACACTGCCCTAAGCAACATGAGATACATTTCTCTAAACATGTAAACCTATTGTAAACCCATTGTTTGTATCTAAAATGGAAGTGCTGCCCTCTAGTGATGACAGGACGCATATTGCATTATGATTACCACAGTGAAATCTGTCCAACCACCACCTCTAAGCAACCAGTAAGAGAACAGAGCTGTTACTGTACCATAACCTGATGTTCTACATGAACATCTTACACATACTGAACAATAGGCCAACTGACGGTGCATCTGATTCTCCTGCTGCTGCTTTAAGAAGGCAAATTTCCTATGCAAATACCATCATAGTTTATATAATGTGTAAAAAGCCAGTACAAAATCCTCTGGAGCAAATTTGCCATGTTGGAATGATGGCATCAAGACTTTGGCAGGAAGTGGAAACTCATGAGGTTTCCCTGTACTTGGGGGCTCTGCCTTTCCTCTGAGTAACAGATTTAGCTCTTATCTGGAGGGAATGGAGTCACAGGGGAGAAAAAGTAAATAATACCACCCTGATAATCAGTGGGTGGTTCCTGCTTTTACACCACAAATGTCTTTTGTTGTTGGCAAATCACTTTTAAAGCTAATTAAGTGACTTATCTTAATGGCATGGTCAGAGTGCCAATATGCTCATATACAGCATACTGTACATATTTACACCGATGTCAGTGCTATTAATTCCTGACCGGCCACTTAAGAGACAAAAGTTCATAGACAAGTCCCTTAAAAACAGTGTGTGGCTGTTTTTAGCTGATTCTGGTGCTTAGTTGTAAGCTGCTGACTTGCTGTCCTACTGTAGGGACGCGGCCTGCTGTGACACAGATGGAATGGTTGGTAGGTGATTGGTCACAGGGTCTGAAGGGTTGCTCATGTGATCCTGGTCGATGATGGTGGTGGTCTCAGAGTCCAGCTCCTGAACATTTTCTTGGTAGAACCTCTGCCTCAGGCGTCTCATCCAGGGAAGCTCCCAGTACGTTTCCAGCACAACGAGGACACACACCAAGCCCAGCAGTAAGTAGACTTGGGGAACAGACATGCACAAAGGCAGCATGATGGAACAAAACAAGTACAGCATGACTAATTATCAACCAACAGTTAGTCTATAAATAGAAGGTGTGGTGGCTGGTTAATTACATGTACCAAATATTTCCAACACTTTGTGGAGCTGGTGGAGGTAAGTTTTCTAATGCTAGTCTCCTCAACCTCACCGTGGTGTGCCAAGCACACCATTAATTGTCTTGTTTTCTGAAGATAAAGTATGGGGGTAAAAATCTCTCATAACTTGCCACAAATGCGTAATCGTCATTTACAAATACAGTCGAGATTGCAAAGGTGTAAAAACCACTTTGCATCTCATGAATACAACAAACTGGTGCTTGTCGATCTACTCATTTTCAAATGTGTAAAACAATTTGAGTGTGTCTCATAATTGCAAATACATGCGTGTTGATCTACAAGTACAATCCAAGTATTTGTGGCTTTCATGAGACAGGCACAAATTGGTTTTTACACATTTGTAATCTTGACTGTATTTGTAAATCATCAAATATGCATTTGTGGCAGTTATGAGAGATTTTATCTCCATAATAAAAGGTTTCCACCTGGCAGCAGTGACACCTACTCACCTGTAATGGCCAGCCTGTAGAGGTGTGGATGTGGACTGTCCTCTTTACTGTGGGTCTCTCCAGGGACATAATCCCCGAGGCCAATGGTTGTCAGAGAGATGAAACAGAAATACAGAGAGTCCAGAAAGTTCCAGTCCTTTTCCAGGCTGGAAAGGATCCATGCTGGGATGAGGAAGACGAACAGGATCATGATGACGGTGAGACAGGCGGCATGGATGATGGCTACCTTCGATTTAGATATGGCCCTTCGATGGTGGAAGTAGGACACTGGCTGTAGAGTCACCAGGAACATGACCCTCTGCACCACAGCAGCGAGGAATAAGAAGGTAAAGGGGATGCCGAAGAGGATGTAGAAAATACAGAAGGCCTTCCCTCCATCTGAAAGAGGGACAGTGTGGCCATAACCTGAAGACACAACCAAACATGAAGCACAGCCTTAATTACAGTGGTATAATTAGAGGTGGTGTTCTTGCAGGAGCCACTTAGTCCCTGTGAAACTTTACACACATAATAATTAGAGGGAAGGACAACAGAAATTCATTCAACAGCAGCATGTCGTCTTTTAGCAAAGACAAACCAAATGTTTTAAGTTAACCTCTTTATAACCTATGTATGTTGAACTTCAGGTGAAGTTCAACAACTGTAAATGTTGTTGCACTATCCGATAAGTCGGGATTTATAGGAATTTGTTCATTTTAACAAATGCGTTTAAACATTCCTTCTTAACATGATGGAAGATACTGTATATGAAAATACTTACCTTGAACTAAAGCTAATAATTTGCATATAATGTGTGCTTTTTAAAATAAATAAGTAAATACATTCAGTAGGGGAAAGTAACTACAGTAAGTACATTTACTCAAGTATCGTATTTAAGGACAATTTTGCAGTATGCGCTTGAGTATTTTCTTTTTGTGCTACTTCATACTTTACCACATTTTAGAGGCAACGATTGTTCTTTTTACTCCTCTACCTTTATTTTAAAACTTTAGTTACTAGTTGTTTTTCAGAACCAGATTAATATAAAAATTTAAGTATAATCATAAGACTTTATTGATTTCTGGTGGAAAATTCACAAACTACCCAGCACTAATTCAAATTATAAGTATATAAGCCAGTTAAAAGTAGACCCCCCTTTTACCAAATGCAGTATCCAGTGTGATGGACACAATAATGCATCAGTGATTATCTTAAGCTAATTTGCGGTTTCAGGTATCAGTGGATACCTGTCAAAGTTACTGCCCTTCAGGTATGGCAGTGTTTTCCTGTTGAGGTGCAGTGGAAGGACGAACAATGAGAATATTGGACTAAAATGCCATGGCACTGGGACACCAAGGCAGTGTCGACAACAAATGTCAATATTCCAGTAATCCTTCATGGTGTTTAAAAGTCAGTATTATTTACATCTGGTCAGGTTTTAGCTGTTGCACCCATTGAAAATGCTGCTGGTGGGGAATTATTGTGGGTTTGAATGATTCACAGTGAAGCTTTCCTATTTGAGCACCTGTGTCCCGGGCCTCACCTACTGTGGTCAGCACGGTGCTGGTGAAGAACAGAGAGGACACAAAGTTCCAGCTGTTTTCGGTGTCATTCTCAATCAGGGACACTCCATCGCTATTAGCTTCCAGTGCGCGGATCAGAAGCTCCTCCAGGCGCGCGTCGGACACACAGCTGTTGTTGCTCAGGAAGTCCTGTCGGGCCACTTTCAGCTCCTGCTTAAGTTCGTGCTCGTAGGGCTTCTCTATGGCGGAGAAGATCCATGCGCCGATTAAAAGGTAAATCGTGTACCCGACAAGTAACAACACCAAATTGAGCGCTGACTGATGTCGCTCCACAAACCAAGCGCACCGGCATTCAGGGTAGATGCGCACCATCCCTCCGGTTTAAGATCACTGAACTTTTCAGTGCTCTCTTTCTCTCTTTGCTACTTGTGGACTCGTCTTCCTCATTCTTCACATCCCATTGGACGCGAGTAGTGACGTCGCTCCCTCACCAGACCAGGTGTGCAAGTGGATTTAGGAGGGTGTTTCACTGCCTTACAACACTTCCTTTTCTAAGTGGTTTAACAGGTTTCATGTTTTATGTCATTCCAAAACATTGACTTTATTTGAGACTCAGGATTCTTTGGAAACTATAAGTGTAACATCGTAAAATGTTTAAAGTTACACAAATCAGACATGAATATGATTTAACAATACAAATGAAGAATAAACCACTTTTCACCAGACCTGTAATTATTACTCCCACCACTAGAAGGCACTGGAGACTATGTTTCCACAGCCTTTTGTCTACTGTGCTGCTGTCATCAGAAAAGAAAAACACAAGTGGAGGCAAGTCTTTTATTGATAGGTTACCACCAGACATTTGTACAGTGCTCTACATACTCCATCATCGGTTTATCCTCACCTACCTCCCTTTCATATCTGGCATCTGGCAATAAATAATAATTTACAACCATTAAGAAAGCACAAATGAATACCAACAAGAAGTGATTGTCATAAGAGGTGCAGTCAGAGTCCTACAGTAATACACAGCAAAAGAGATGCCCTGGAATCAATACTGCTGCATAAAAAGCTGATAGATAGATGATGGTCATTGATTAATAGCCTTGGCTGGACAAAGGATCTGCCGCGTCCTCTCTCTTTTTTTTTCCTCAGATGTATTAATGTAAATCTCTGGAAGGTGGTTGTACAGTCTCCTGAATATTCTAGAAAATTCAGTTATCTGAGGAAAAAGCAGATCACAGGTATAGTCATTAGAGGCACTTTCAGAGTTGATATCAGCTCCCAAAGAGTATTACTAACACAGTGTTGGAGGTATTTGACAAAGCTCATCATGTCAGTGTTAGTTTAAAAACTACTTGGAGATGTAATTACACTCCACCCACAAATGTTGATTCTTTGGTTGGCACCATTATGCAAGTGTCATGCAGTTTAGGCTATAATTGATATCAAACTCACAGATTTTTATAATTGATTCAACACATGCTCTTCAAAGCCTTTCTTGATGCCAAGAATATCACAGCGTTAATCGCAGTGGACCATGTTGCCTGTATCTGTAGTGTGCTCAACACTAGCGTGGTGTAAATTGTCACCACCAAGTGGTATTTTATAACCAGTCCAGTATTGACTATTTTCTCCAGGAGTGTCTCTGAGTGAACTTTGAACACTTTCATTATGCATTTTGGTGTTAAAGTTTTACACTGTGAGAGCTTTTTTCTGACACTGTAACAGTGTTAATAATGTGAACACTTTCAAAAGTGAAACTTTTTATCGGTTCACTAGGAAAGTGTTCATTTTAACTCTACAGGTGATCAATTAACTATTTCAAATTTGAAGTGTAAGGCAATTAAAACTAGTCCAACTCAAATAGCTTCAGTGGTAAAATGCTATTTACACACTGTTGCATCAATAACAATATAATAATGTCATAATATCATCATCATTCTGTCATTTTTCTGCACAATGAATAGTTTTTGATACTTAAAGTACATTTTGTACTTTTACTTAAGTGTGTGTAAATCTTAGTGGTAAAAGAAGTACTCAGATTGTTTGCTTAAGTAAAAGTAGCAATATCACAGAGTAAAAATACTCTATTACAAGTAAAAGTCAAAATGTACCTAAGTAAATTCTGGACTTTTACTTGGAATTGTAAAGTATAAAGTATTTAATTAAAGCACTGGAGCACTTCTGGTGCCCCACTCAGGACGATAGTCAGGACAAACGTGCTGACAGGATGTCTCACCTCTGCACTCGTATTTGAGGTCTGAGAAGAGGACGTGTTCCTGAGAGAAGACAAACAGGCCCAGCCTGCCTCCAGCCAGGGTGTGGTCGTACACCGCTCCTGAGTCAGATAAAATATCCCTGCCCTCGTACACCACCACCCTGCCATGGAAACACAGCAAACACAGCACCGATCATTTATACTGGACTGGACTGTAGATGTAGAGGAAAGTGTATTACACACTGTGCTACACTGCTATTTTTTAAAGTAAAGGATCTGAGTAATTCTTCCACCACTGCCAGTGCTCTCTGAATTTCTGTCAGCTTGTTTGTATATTTCCTTCCTGTCCTATTCGACTGTTTGTATCAGTGGATAACAGTGAGGACATGGCATCAAATGGAGATACATTTAAAGCAGTTACAATCCATCTTTTTAGCTGCTATCCAACATATCTCGTGTGTCCTTCGCAATCAAAGTGTAGATTCGTACAGTCATCCAACAGTACAGCCATTCATTATCCACGATGCAGTACTTGCATCTTCAAAGATAGCCATTTCAGTATTTTACTACTCTGAACAACTGTGCCTGGCACATAACTCTCTCCCCTCACTTCTTATCATTTTGAAAACATCGCTATAGTCCTGATGTTCTTCTTTCCATCTGTGCAAAAACTGCACAAAGCACAGAGAAGTCATTGCCCGGGGCTGTTTTGTACGTCCATTAGTGAGAAGTACAACTAAGTAGAAATAGATGTAGCAGATTCAGGAAAACCGGGGTCAACAGTTATCACAAAATAACTCTTGGAGATTGATGATATCCTTGAGTACTGGGACATCTGAGGGTTAATTATTCCTTCAAGGGTAGCACTGAATGTGATTTTCACAGATTTAACAAGTTATTCAGCACAGATTGCTGCTCCATTAAAACCTGTTAGCTGCTATTAACTGAGCTATAAATGTGTGATTTAAAGCAACATATGTATTTCTGCATGTTTTTGCCCATTTTGTACAGATCCCATTTATTTTACAGTGTTGCTAGTGGTTTTGGTGGGCATTAGTCTTTTAGTTTTGAGAAATTTCTATTTATTACCTTTAAGTTTTTTAATTCGTTTTCATCCACTTCAATAAATGATCCACTTGCAGACACAGTAGAAAAATCTGCTTTAAATGCATAATTGCCACTGAGCGTCATGTCTGTTTTTATTGCTGTTAAATTAAATAAAATTAGATGAATTTTCACCTTGATAGAAGTTACGCAAGTAAATTGATTAGAAGTCTGCACTGCATTTCTACAAATAAGTAATGTTTGTTTCACAATAATAAACACAGAAGTGACTGCAAGCTGATTTTCATGATGTACAGCACTGAATAGAAACCTGACCAAAACAGCCTTTTAGCCAATACAACATGCTTTGAAAAATGATGTTTATGTGCATGTACAGTGATAAATGGGGGAAAACAATGCCATAAAGCTAAAGTTTAGTGCTAATGCAGTGTTATTTTCAAGAAAGAGAAAGCTCTGTTGTTCCCCCGAGGAAGCCCTCAAACTTCATTTTTTAACTTTAAAACCTGGGTGATCTCACTGCCCACAATCCTGTGGCTCCTAAGAGGAAAACCAGAAAAGTAATGAATACTTTAGCCCATTACATATACAAGTTCGTGTGTCATCTGTCTAGTTTGTGATTATCAGCCTATAATAATGACTAAATTGATTTAACAGAGCAGTATAGTTATAGTTCGCTTTGTACCTGATGAACCCAGTCTTGGGTCTGTGGGTAAGGTGCATGCGGTAGGCTGTGTAGTCCTTCCACCCAATTTTATTGGGGTCATGCCACAACGTTCTGACCTGAAACACACACAGAGACATCACCTGAGTGCACCTGATCTTTACTGTGCCGACTGGCCAAGGATGGTCTGTTCAGGGCAATTTTAGGACATTTTGAAAGAGACATTTTGTGTGAGTTATGATATTACAAGAAGAATAAAGCAGGTCAGACACATATGAGCTCATCCATTCATGCCTGGTGCCTGGTGTTTCCAGTATGCCAGAGGGCGTTGCGTAGATATTCCCCCGGTCCTGTGGTGGAGTTAACGAGTTTGATGGAAACTCCTGCTGTGCCAAAAGCTTTGAATGGCTTTTTCTCCCAGTAGGCCTGAGACACCTTTCTCATAAATAGAAAGAAAGTGAAGGTTAAGCTGACATATGTGCAGTAATGGATGAAAGAGGATTGCCGCCATACATAAAAAGACGTGTTTGAAATGCCAGTTCTTTTCTTTTCTATGCACTTTTTCATTTTTGCTGGTGAGATTGTCAGGACATAAAAGAAAAATACAAAGAAGTTTATGGTCAAGGAGATATTTGAAGATGTCTCAAGATGGACATAACTTTTGATTCAAACCCCAGAATGAAAGCTTTTAAAAGCCAATTTAGGTCAGTTTTCTACTGCCATTAGTGAAGCCGGTAGCAGTTTTCACGAGCCTTCAGCAGTCACATCTCACCTGTTTCCACATGACGGCGTAAAATCGCTGATTGGACTGGTAGGCGAACACAATGCCTGCATAGTCGTCATCTCGGTCAGTGTTCACATAAAATGTCACACTGAAGTCTACTGCGCTGAACTTAACATATCCTGTTTGAACCAAGGGGACATTTGTTTTTTATTTATCATACCTAGCATGGGTTTTGATTTATCCGGACTTACAGCCAATCTCACCTAAAGCAATCCCAGGGTCGGAGTTAGCTGTCTGCAGGAGCTCTGTACCCTGGCTGCGGATCACCCAGAGGGGGTCGGACTGTGTGGTGCCACTAGGGTCCAACAAAACAACCTGAAACTTCCTGAAGTCTGTTGACCCAATATTCTGGTTCAGCGGACACGGATCCAGTGCATCTGGAATACTGTCATTGTCAAAGTCATTGAAACAAGCATCTCCACTGCCGTCACCTGCAAGAGAGAGGAATAAATAGAGCAAAATGTAATTGTGATTTCCTGGATTTTGCCAGGAAGGAAATAAAAATGGACTGGATGAGAAAAAAGTGAAAATCTAGCAAGAAAGCCCTGTTTAAACAATCTTTAATGGCACTACAGAGAGCCATAAACTGTTTATGTTGTTGTCCAACATTAACATGATCTGAACATACTGGGCTGTCACATGATTTTACTGCATGACTGCAAAATCCATTTATCCATTCATCATAAACCGTGCAGAATATTTTCCCCAGGTGACAGCACATTAATCTGCATGTGTTCACATCTGCACCATGGTGCCAGAGATCTATTGATCGATTTTCAATAGATTATCTGTTTTTGTTGTTTGTTTATGTCTTGAGAAGAACTGCCTACCAGCTAAAGTTTAGAAAAACTGTAACAACACAGACCATCAGAGTCCAGTGTCGTCATCGTGGTCACAAACATCTCCCTTCCCGTCCTTGTCATGGTCGGCCTGGTTGCTGTTGGCTATGTAGGGACAGTTGTCTAGAGAGTTTTGGTGGCCGTCCTCATCGATGTCCTCGTTGTCATCGCACGTGTCCCCCACCAGGTCATTGTCAGCGTCAAGCTAGAGAAATGCATGTAAAATACTATAAATAAAACCATATGTGTATTGCTGAATCACGAGTGTCTGTACTTAATTTAAGCGTACCACTACATCCAGTCCCTCCATTTTCATGCATTAAAAATCCTCCATCTATTCCTCTCTGCTTGACAGCCACTAATAAATTACTGGAACAGCTTTGTTGGATCCCAGTGTTTGAATGTGCAACCCGCACCAGATGTTCTGAGAGGCACAGTTGTTTTTTCAGTACATACACAAATACAAGTGCGCTTTAAAGCCTCGTGTGTTTTTCAGGAACCTGCAGTGGATTGTGAAGAAGGGGACAGTTGTCACACTGGTCTCCAACACCATCCAGGTCTGTGTCCCTCTGGTCTGTGTTGTAGACGAGGGGGCAGTTGTCCCTGTCATTCTGAACCTCTGAATGCACAGAGCAGATGGTGTATATTACATTTTACTGCTTTATTATTTGGGTAAATGTATTTAGATTCATATTTAAAGACTAACTTAATAATCCACATTTTGTAGTTAATAAACCGATTGTACAGTCACTTCGTTACACCACCAACTGATCCTGGTGCCAGTTTGTAGTGTTCTTTACCACAGAATTTATTTTGCCTTATAAAAAGAGTAACCCCTCGAGATACTTTGGAGTACTGCAGAGGGGTCCATGAGATTATATAAGAAGCTGTTACTTTAAAAATATCACTCATGTATAATTCCTAAAATTATACTAGAAGTTCAATAAAATATGTAAATGTAATTTCAATTGACCACACTTTAAGTTTAATCTGATGTATAGACAGAAACTGAGCCACATGGAATTCTCAATATAATAGTATTAATTGTATAAATATGGAATTTTTTAACAACACTCAGACAATTTAATAACAATTGCATAAGACAGGTTTCAGTGAGTGGCTCCTACCATCTCCATCGCTGTCGATGCTGCAGGCGTCCCCCTCTCCGTCGTTATCAGTGTCTGTCTGCAGTGGGTTGCTATCAAACGGACAGTTGTCGCAGGGGTCCCCGACTCCGTCTCTGTCAGAATCAAACTGTAGGGGGTTGTATACCACTGGGCAGTTGTCCTGTACAGAAACAAACACACACATTTATTTTCATTTCTGCTGGGCATTTTATATTGGCTTACATTTATTTCCTGGAAATTTAACCTAACATAACACACAGGGGATAGCAACTTGTTTTCAGTCACGTATCCTTAGAATTTTATTTATTTATCTATTTTAATCTTTATTCATTTAGGAAAGGTCCACTGAAAGGCCATCTCTCTTTTTCAGGACTGCCCTGTTCACATTCAGACCTGGTAGCTGCCCAGTACAACCACAGAGCAGTTCCAGTGGAGCAGGCACTTTTGTCACCTGTCCCACCCAGATTTAATCCTGCCGGTCTGAGGAGTGAGTTGGTGACCTTCTGGTCACAAGCTTGCTTCTCTAACTCAGCCACAGTCTCACCCTTTCATCTATGATGTTGTCATTGTCATCATCAGGATCACAGGCATCTCCCTGTCCATCCTTGTCCAGATCTTCCTGTCCAGAGTTTGGTAGCATGGGGCAATTATCCTGTAGCCAATGACAATTTTAGTGTAGTGGAATCAAAGCCAATCAAAACACAGCTCCAGCTCACCAGATTAAAATCACTCACTCTTTTTACTTCAGTCCTAACCTTTAAGGTTTTTGTATTTGTGTTTTTACCTTTTGACAGTGATAGGTCGCATTCTGTTTGCAGGGCAGGATGTTGTTGGGCCAACCATCCAGATCAGAGTCTTCACCACACAAGAAGCCATCGCCAGCAAACCCCACAGTGCACACACACTTGTATAAGACCTGAGATGCCAGGCCCAAATACACACACTCAGCATATTTGTGGCAGCTGTGTGTGTTGTCTTTGCAAGGATTGTATGGTTCACACATCTAGAACCAAAACAGATCTTTTAGAATCCAAAAGTGGTTCTTGATTATAGCTAAGAACAAAGCCAGTTGTTCACAGAGGGCAAACACATGCCTGCTTGGTTTTCAGGGCTTCCTGCAGTCCAAGACCAAATGGCTGGGTGCCCTTATAGCGAGGAGGACAGGGGAGGCAGTAGAACCCAGGGTCTGTGTTCACACACTCTGTGACACATACACCCTCCACTTCACACTGCAGAGACAGAAGAATTAACAATCACTAACTATAAATACAAAGGTGTTTCAGGTGTTATGTACAAGAGGAACTCTCCCCCAGGATCAGTGATCATGGTGCCTTCAGTCGAACTTTCTTTCATAGCTTTCATGAAGTGCAACAGTGATCAGTCATTAGGGTCCATCCTCTGTGTATCATGAGTGTTCATATAAATTGCCCAGTCAAATGACTCCCCAGTTGTGATGAGCATGAGATGTGTGGTTATTACCTCGTTCTCATCGTCACAGTGAGTGCCGTTGCCAGTTAAACCCAACGGACAGTGTCCACATTCCCATGACCCATCGCTATGTGATGTACACTCCACCCCAGGAAAACACGGATTTGACAGCAAACATGTGTCTGAAAACACATGTGCGTGTATCATTGCATATTTGGTCAATGACAATTTTACACAGCATCACAAAGCAAATAGGTCAATATTGGTTCTATTCTGTCCTAAGCCTCAATAATTGAACAAAGACAGAATAAACAATATAGGGTATTATTTCTTAATCCTCATTGTCTGAAAACATATTTCCTCCAATAAATAGGATTAAGGTTTATCCACAGATACGAGGCTTAGCCTACTTGTAGTATATCTGCTTACAAATGTACCTATAGGCTGAGGTTTGTGGACAGGGTTAAGGTTTACCTATAGGACATGGTTGTCTGTTGCAAGATTCATAGTCTACAGCGTCTCCAGCACAACGCTTCCCGCCATTCTGAGGAGCGGGATTCAAACACTCCCGCTGGCGACTTGTAAGGCCTCCCCCACATGACTCTGAGCACAGTGACCATTCAGTCCAGGTTGTCCAGCCTCCAGCAACTACACACAAACATAACATATATGTGTAAGCCAGTTACAGTGCAGTTTGCATGTGCATTTGTCCCTGCTGTATACTCACTGGGGCAGAGTGTGTTGTTGCAGGGTTGTGTTTCCCTGGCGCTGCCTGTGCACCCTCTGCCTCCTTTCTGCGGTGGAGGGTTGTTGCAGAGACGGACCCGTGTGATGCTGCCTTCTCCACATGTGGTTGTACATGCAGACCAAGGAGACCAGTGACCCCAGTTCCCGTCAGTACGGACTAGACACAAAACAAGCACATACAGATTGTCCATTTTTGTAGCAGACTGAAAATGAAAGTAGAATTCACAGCTGACCACCTCTACAGCTCCACACTGTGAACTAAACCAGCGTGTTTCTAAAAGTAAATTAAATCAAGATGTCCTGTCTGACAGATCAGATATGCAAAGTGATGTCTTACCCTTGCGGTCACACTTCATCAGAACGCAGTTGCGGGTTTGGACCGATGGGCCATCACAGAACGGCATGATGCCATTACAGGACCGACCCCTTCGCTGCCCTCCTCTTCCACAGGTGGCAGAACAGTAAGTCCACTCTGACCACGGAGACCAACCATCTTCATTATCTTTACATACATGCAAAAATATACACTGTTGGTATTTTCTTCTAAAGTACTTCTGCTTTTAAATGCTGTGTCCTTAGCACATGTGGACAAATCAAACTCACTGAGACAGACCGGGCAGCACTTCCCATCAATAAAGGACGGATTGATGCAAGACACAGGAGGACAAGACATCTGCTGACACACCACTTTTCCATCCTAAACAAGGTAAAGGAGAGACTGGCCACTGTTCATACATTTTAATTTTGTAACAACAGCATTATTCAAACCATATTATTTGAACCAGATGCTTCACTAAATGCCATTCCGTGCAGAGGACTGGTATGCTGTCATGATTCATTATAACTCTGTTTATTCCCTCAATCCATCTTTGACAAAACCAACAATATTTTATAAAAACTTGGAGAAGAGGATGAAACAAGCATAAAATATGGTTAGAGGCTAATAAATGGTGGCTCTGGAAATAAATGAAACCAAACTGGATACAAGTGAAACTTACCAAACCAGTAAACACACTTAACAGTTTATTTTGACATTTTGGAAACTAAGCGCATTCACTTTGTGGTCATTAATTTGATATAAAGTCTATTCTTTAGTCAGGTCTTCATGGAATCAATTATCAGTTTATTCAAGTCTCAGTGCAATTTTCATAGATTCAAGTGATTAAAGTAACAAATAAGATTGGGACAAAAGTGAGAGTTAAGTCAGAAATGAGGACGACTTTGACTTGGCTGCTCTGGGACTTGAAATCAAAATGTAGAATGACCTTAGGCTTGACTTGAACTGCTCTGGGTGCCAAGGAATTGGTATTATGCTCTTCTATTCAATCAGAGACGTGTGCGGCGCTTTCCCAAGAAACACCTCATTGCAAGTGTTAGATAATAGTTACATAAGATTTGTTCAGCACAGACCTGGCAAATGCAGGAGGTGCAGCTGTCAACCTCCCAGTCCTCCCTCTGCTCATACAGCCGTCCATCTTGCATACACCAGAACTCCCCGTCTCTGCCCCTGTCAAGGTCACTGTCATCACCGCCGCTGTTGCTGCCTCCGGTGCCGCCGCTGGTGCCGTCGCTGGTGCCATCGCTGGTGCCACCACTGTTCCTGCCACTATTGCCGCCATTGTTGCCACTGCTGGTGCTGCTGTTGTTGTTACTGCTGCTGTTGCTCAGCTCGGCCAAAGATATGCGCATATCCTCATTTTCTGCAGACTGAGAACACAACATCCAGGTAGCATTTTCAAAACATTAAAATTACTGTTAGAAACTGTATATTTTTTATTACAGTTGTATTAGTATCTACTGCATTAGGCTAAAGCTGTGGTGAGACAATTAACAGCCAACATTTTAACACTGATTTCTGCTTATTTTGCCTGAAAATTACCAAGACATTTATCACAAACCACAGTGCTTCCTGCCAGAAAAAGGATGTTGCTACTTGTTACATCTGCACTGGAAGATGATGTACTCTGTTGGTTTTATCACACAAATTGCCCTCAGGCCTCACATACAGTATAATGTGTAGTGAACAGGCTGGTATACTTAAACAGTGCTTCTCTCAAATAGTTTATATTAATCACAAAAATATTCAAAAATTATAATGCGATGATAAAATTACAATCGACACCTTTAACTGGCCATTTTCATATTAAAAAAAAATGCAGTTTAAATTTTTTTTTAAAGAAAATCAAATACATTTTTCTTTTGGAATCCAAAGTTGTGCTCGTGCCATATCAAAATACATGTAGCAACAGAAAGTTATACACAACCAACAAATTCCAATGAGCAGATGATAGACTCATGTCTTTGTGCGTCCTACTATTCTTTCCAGATCTTCAAGCAGGTTGGTGGTCACAATATGCAGACCCTGGATCTCAGTGACCAAGCCCACCAGTTCATCACATGGATGAAGACAGGATGACACATTGCCCCCCTTTGCCCCACCCACACCTGTAGAGGAGTTACAAGTGTGTGGTCTGTGGTAGATAATACACTTGAGTCTGCATTAATGATATAAAAGGAGACAGAGATGCACATGCATCAAATGCACATGTGAGATGCACATGTGTCATACCTGCACACACAGCTGCTGCGTAGAGGAATATCAAAAACCAGGTGGAAAAACTCAGCAGTTTTGTTCCTGTTTACATATAAATCACCATGAAATATAACAACTATACAGCACCAGCACATAATACAAACAGAACTGCTATTGAGGAGATAAGAAGAAGAAGAAGAAAAAGAGGTAATTAACCTTGCATACTTGTGTACTCCTCCTGTTCTGCCTTTCTTCACAATGAGAAATCACTGCGTTGTGCTGTAGCTCCACAGGAGCTGTGATGGAATGTCGATCTCCTTCTTCTCGTCCTTATTTCCTTGTCTCCTTGTTCCTTTCTCACCTTGGCATCCAGAGCGAGGCTCACCAGTACAACTTCCTCAGCAGTTTAAAACAGCCAAAAGAAAGAGAAATCAGAGTGACGACCATTTAACAGCCTTTAGTTTTGTAGAAAGTTGTAATGCTGTTAAGGTATGTATTTGTTTGAGAGTGTGTGTCTGTGTCTCTGTGTGTGTGAGGCAGGAGCAAGGGCCATATATTAGTCGTCTGTCTGGCAATGAACTAGGTTGCGTATCTCCAGCAAGAGACCCAGCTGGATGGAAGGAATTGTGTGTGCGTGTGGGTGTTGACGGCTCTTTGCAGGTTTCTCAAACATATTATTTACGCTCTTTGCCCTCCAAAGTGAAACACACAAAAACACACATTCACACAATGAAAGATACATTTATTGGCTTATTGGATCTTCAAATTTTCCATTATTTTAGAATCAAGAAGCCTGGTATCACTATAAATCCCTGGTGAGAATATAAGTCTTGATGTGTGTGTTCATCTGTGTGTCCTTGGGACAAACTGCCTTGACGGCTACAGAAGATCATGAGCTAAATATGATCACACTGATGAAATAC